>NC_139949.1:34644508-34649508 GCF_963454915.1 Gymnoscopelus microlampas
GAAAAGTGTTTCATATGTTCATATTTGTCCAGATTGTAGTCATAAAAATCCAACATGTTTGTTATTATCATGATGAGTTTCGACTGGTCCGATGTATTGGTCGTCAACGGCCAAGTCGGGGTGGTGATCAGGGTTTAAATCTCTGTGTGTGTTCTCTGTATTAACACAGTCTACAGACGCGTAACTCATTTAAATATTTTTAAGATGACTTCTCGGAACATTCTGGTTTGTTGTAGGTAGGACAAGAAATCAAGGGGTCAAAGGGGGCATGACATGCAACATAGTTGTCTGATTCATTGTGTTATATGGTTGACGCTCAAATTTTCAGATATTCTTTCACTTAGGAATGCATAGGTTGGCAGGATTCTACCCTGTGTGCATTGTGTGACAAGTGGAGCTGAACATCTCAGTTACTAACTTGCCTCTCACCCAGACCCAGTTCCTTATCCTAAACATAACCACACCAAACTAATAAATCTAAAAACGAATGCCTAAACGCAACCATCTCTGGCTGTGAGGGCAATGCATCATGGCTATTGCCCTGCAAACCAATCCATTGTGAATGCTGATGTTACACTATGGGAACATCCATGTGTCTGTACATTATTGGAATGCAGTAAACACATGACTGGCCCGAGGCCACGGCGAAAAAAAAAAGCACGCTCATACAGAAACTGATTGGTCACTGGTAAGGAAGTATCTGACTGAGGATGGCAAATGAAATGCAAACCTCATTCACCCTTAAAGCTAACCTCAATTTATCTTTATGGCTCGATCATAATCTGAAGTCTGTGCTGAGTGAGTAGCGATTGTACAGATCAAAAAATAAAAATCAGGCAAGTGCACAATCTGCATGCACACAGGCACACGCACAGGCACGCACAGACACACGCACGTACACACCTACCTTACTGGGTCATGAATGAATGAACACGCTACTCGGATCATATGTACAACTGTGCAGCACACATTTGGAGCTAGATAGTTAATACATGAACAGTGCTGTAGCGGTGCACAGTGCTGGTTAACTGGTTCTGTGTTGTCCTCTCCGCAGTGTGCGTCACACCACTGCCCCATGATCCACTAAATACTCTGGATGAATGGAGCTGCTTCATATTAGCTTGCTCTCAACAGAGACTGAGAGATACAGAAATAAGGAGATAGGGAGTGAGAGAGAGAGACGGAGAGAAACTGGAAGTGATGATACAAAACAAAAACATTGCAGACAGAATTGGAAGTTTGGAACTAAAACACTATAAAATGTAAGCGAATAAGAAATGTTTGTGGTGTTCTATCTCTCCTGACCTATACATTTATTTTCTGTTTACTAAAGGGCTGGAGAGATGGGGAGACCCCGTTACTGAACAGCAATGATTGATATCAGAAAATAGAGGTTTAACTTTTTAGCAAATACCTTTAAAAGAAAAACTACAACCGATCCATTTCTCACTTTCAAAGACTTCTGGTTGCACATCTCTGAAGCTCTGTCGTAAGGGGAGCGAGAGAAACCAGAGTAGTTAGAAAGGGGCAGCCCAGCAATATGCAGATGGTTTTCAGTTTCATCACTGGTGGGGTTCCCCTTTGGTTTGACTCACTGATAATCTGATAGACAGACAGACAGACAGATGAAAGGCCATTGTCTATATTGCTAGTCAATATTCGTTTTTTACATATCACACTAATGCACTAAACCCTCCTTGTTTTTGCGTTATTGTCTTTGCTGCATTTAAGCCAAACAATGACACTTCTAAAGGATCATTTGAGGAAAAAAATAAACATATAAATAGCATATAGCCTTCGTAGACCTCAGGTTGTATAAAGAAAAAGAGTCTGCCTGACGGTCCATATATAGTGGAGCTATTGACAGAGTTAATATTATGCAACGTAGAAAGAAAACAAATTCCTCCTCCAACAACAGGCGGGTACAAAGAGGCTGGGGAATGAATTGTATGGCCGGAATCTGTGTGCCTAGTTTTTTTCTGCTTGGAGAGGATATTTGTGTATTTACGGTTTCCTGCAGGAAACTGTGGCCTGTGTGTTTGTGTGTGTGTGTGTGTATGTGTGTGAGAGAGAGAGCGCGTGAGTAAGCGTGTGTAATGTGTATGCAACGTGTTGAGCAGCTGAGCATTCAAACTCCCAGCCGTCAGAGAAGCAAGAAGACCCTTCTTTAGTGCCGCTCTGAAAATCTACAAACTATAAAGAAGGAGCGCTGTGTGTATTCGTCTGCCTGTTGGACTTATACTTCTGTCCACTTTTTGATTCTGGTTCCATGCTCGGCATGTGTGTGTACTGTGGATGAGACTCAAGGATGTGACTTTTTTTCGTCCTGGATCTTTCAGGATGTGAGGAACTTTACTCCTCCGTTGAATTTCTTTTGAGTTTTCCTCCCCTTTCTCCTGCTAGTTCCTCGATTTTAATGCGTGGTGCTGACCGCGTGCTTCGGTCCAGATGAGTGTGCTGCGTTGGCACCGGCTCTCCATGCTCTGGAAGAACTGGATGTTCAACCAGGAGCCGTTGGAGGAACAGCCTCCAGTAGACAACTTGGAATCACACAACCATCAACATGGCTCGGATGTCCCGGAACACGCAGGCTCGGAACAGAATCCGGGGCATCAAAAACAGAGCTCGGCAGAAAGCCCTATTCGTGGCGGAAAGGAGCTTCTGAAACAGAGCTCGGAAACGTGCTCTCAGAACTCGGGGAGTGAGGACCGGACCTCCGCTGGCAGGGCCGATGGCTGTGATTCTGATGGTGGCAGTTGTCCTGAGGCGACTGTGGCTTGTGTTTTGCAGGTGGATAATGGCAGCGAGGGGGAGGAGGGGGCCTTGCAGAGGGAGGGGTCCCAGAGGAGGTCCAGGCGGCGTTTCAGGAGGGTCAACCCTCGGGGAGAGCGGGAACTCATCACTGACGGCCAAGAGCCCACAACCTACAGCACGGTAAGGAGCCCAGAGATAACGCTAATATAGCGAGAACATTCACTGTGTCAGTGGGCAAAAAGGCTAGCGCTAACGGTTGAGAGTTTGAGAGTTCCCCCACACCACATGGAGAAGGCTAGCACAAACAATGGTATTCATTGTCAGTGGTTTTGGATTGGAGCTAACTGGGAAGCTATTCGCCTTTAGGCCGAGGCTTAGAGTGGGATTTAGGACAAAGCCAAAACATTGACGATGGCATTAAGGTGACAGTGGTGAGGTTAACCACATACTGTAGGTTTAGAGCTTTTAGCTACTTGACACTTCATCACACTGCTACTTCAGTTCAGCAGATACTGCAGCATTAGGATTACTATTAGCCTCGTTCAAGCAGTTGAGGATGAATATACTGTATGAGCTGAGAGGATTTTGTAAAGCCAAATCTGACATGTGTAAGGAGTTGTATAAACATGAGTGAGTGATTAAGCTTTGTGTTTTAAAGCCATTTGATAATGCTATGGCGGGATTTCCCATGACTAATCTTGAGGACCGTGCGTGCACAGTATATAGCTAAGAATTGAAACTGTCTGTGTGTGTGTGAGATAGAGAGAGAGTGTGTGTTCATCTGTGTAAGTGAGTTTCCCTCCTGCAGATAGGATCACGCGGGGGCAGCCAGTGTTTCAGTTACAGTTTTCGCTAATCATCAACAGCCATGCTCTGATGCGCGCGCACACACACACACACACACACACACACACACACACACACACACACACACACACACACACACACACACACACACACACACACACACACACACACACACACTCATTCTTTCGCCACTTTGCTTACATACACTTCCTTTACTGACATTATGCAGAAATCCTCATCCAGCGTCACAGGGGGGCCTCGACATGGAGCTTAAAGTTCTATCCGCCAACCCTACCTGCTCATACATCTCTTGGCGATTGTTCCACTTTTTAAATTACTTCTCTAGCCTGCAGCTCGGGCTCATCTCTGCCGCATCTCTGTGAGCAGTTATTATGTAACCTCTAACTGCTACAATGGGCTCACGGATGCTGTAGCACAGTGGTTCTCAAAGTGGGGTCCGGGGACCCCCAGGGGTCCTTGGTGTGGTTCCAGGGGATCCCCAGCATAATTAGTTAATAGCATCACACTCATTTTAACCACTTACACCATATATTATACTTTGGCTAATCAAAAATATCAGATATACAAGCTCATTGAAAAATCTTGACATCTTTGACATTCTTGGCACAAAATATTTTGTGATGGGGGTCCGCGGCCAAATACTGGGGGTCCTTGACACAAAAAAGTTTGAGAACCACTGCTGTAGCAGTTACTGGGACATGGGCAACATGAATCAACGAGAAATGGTTCGAGAGAGGCTTTGCACACTGATCAGTTAAACAGGAGCTTCACCTGTATTTTATGTGAATCCTTGTTGCTCTATTGTGAAAAACTCCCAAACGCATCGAAACGCTTCATTTTACCACGGCTGGACAGTGCAATCATTGGTGCCGTTTGACACACAGAATGCCTTGGGAAGTGTTGTCAGATTTTCATGTAATTTGAAATGGGATTTTGGTACAGTGTATACCGTACTAATTAAAATTATAATTAAAACTGGTGGTAATCCCTCGCATGCCTTCCAATTCACCTTTTGAAAGCCAGTGTGGTAGCTTCAGTGCCACACACACACACACACACACACACACACACACACACACACACACACACACACACACACACACACACACACACACACACACACACACACACACACACACACACACACACACACACACACACACACACACACACACACACACACACACACACACACACACACAGAGAGAGAGAGAGAAGACACACAGACCTATGATTGATTGTGTATGTCTTGTTTCTCTCTCTCTCTCCATATGTCTCTCCTGATGTCTGACCTCCAGAGTTATGTGGACAACCAGGTAAGAGAAAACAAAGTTGCTCCTCTGTCTGTCTGTCACGCCCCTCTGTCTGTCCTCTATGTCTTACTAAGTGTACCTTCAGTTTTCCCTTGCGGTTTTTGT
>NC_139949.1:34652008-34922008 GCF_963454915.1 Gymnoscopelus microlampas
CATCACCTCATCTCTGGTCCACAGAGAGCCACCGTGCTCAATGGCTCTATAGGATGACGGGCCCATTATTTTATCCACACGCAGGTTCACAGATGGACTGCTTTTTTCTTTTACTGGGTAACAATAGGTGAGGCCAGAATAAAGTCAGGAGTCTAAAACCCTAGCCTAGTATTACCTCGTATTATTCTTTTGCTTCATGCAGTAACTTTGTCAACGAGGGCCTGGAGGTCCCCAGACAATAATATCCGTTAACTCTGAAATGTTCAACTAACCACTTTCAACCTGGAGTCCCTAATTTTCAGAAATTCCAAAAAATAACCACTCCACAAGTTCACAACGTATCACCTCACGACACATTGTGGTGAGGGCTAAATTACGAATGAATACACATATGTTATAAAATAAAACAAATAGCAATCAAGAATAGAAACGAGTTAAAGGAAAGCTAGCTCCATCGTGGGGGCTACCCTGGATGGGTTGGAGGAGGTGATGAAGGTGCGTGTATCGAGGAAGCTGGATGCTATTATGGACAACCACTCTCATCCCCTTCACTTTGAGATTGTGGGAAGGTTTAGCAGCAGGGGGAGTGATAGATTCATGCACCCCCCGGGGACAACCCATAGACTTAGACAGTCCTTTGTGTCGTTAGCTATGAAGATGTATGCAAGATGAAGATGTATATAAGATGTGCACATGTTCGTCGCTCAGCGAACTAATTGCTCGATAACAAGCAGTCCAGTAAGTGTTCTCTTGTACTGTTACCTGTCTTGCACTATGCTAGCACCACCGAATGTGTATAGTTTTGTATATTGTGTGTTGCAAATCTTATTTATATATATGTATTTATATACGTATATATATATATATATATATATATTTTATATACGTATATAAGTATATGTGTGTGTGTGTGTGTGTGTGTGTGTGTGTGTGTGTATATACCCTGTAACCTGTTTTAACTGTACTGTCTTTGACACCTGAATCTCCCCAGGGGGATCAATAAAGGTCTTATCTAATCTTATCTAATGCAACAGTCGTGTAGTAGGAAAGGAACTGAAGTACTGTAATGTGGCTTGTGTAAACAACAACAATGTAAAACATGCAACACCCACATGCATGCAACACCTACTTTAGCATCATATTTAGTCTTTATAGGTTTTTCATGCACATTTTTGATGTGTGTTGCTCTGTATACCACTGTCTCAGTGTGTAAGTCATCACATAACTTTCATAGACTTGAACATAAACAACTGAATGTTTTGACTTGATGTTTGTTGACACGTGCAGAGCGTGAAGCAGCATCCCTCCCATCTGCCGCGGTCGCCACGGAGACGTGCACAGCGGAAGCAGGTCTGCCGCTAACTCAACGAACAGCCTGTGGTTAGCTAGCTTCCTGTCTACTCATTTTTTCTTCTTCTTGTTGTTCTTCTGTTTCTTCTTCTTTTTCTTCTGCTTCTTCTTCTGCTTCTTTTGCATCTCCGCCAACACCCCTACTTACCCCAGTGGTTCTCAAAGTGGGGTCCAGTAACCCTTAGGGTTACTTGATGGGGTTCCAAATGGAACCTTACTTATGGTCCTTTAACTTTAAAGAGATTGAGATTGAGAACCTAACCCAATCACCCCCCTCTTGTTGTCACCCCAGCTAGGCTATAAGCTGCTGCATAGTGAGCTGATAAGCTACGTGTAGAAACACTAAATGAAAGCAGTCACTGGCTTTCTAGTTGAACATTTGTATTCTAAGTACTTTTGTGCTATGAAGTGGGGAAAACAATTGTATATTAGCACAAATTGCGCGAGTGGTTATGACTGTGTGCATTGTTAGTCAATAAACCAACATATATCAATTCAGCTTGACTACATCATTGACTGCACTTAAAGTAATACTAGGTAACGTTTTCAGTAAAACTAAAGTTAAATTGTATATCTTTTGTAAGTGGCAAATGTTTCACAACACCCACTCCATGAATTTCACCTCCGACAGCCTTTTATTGATATATTTTCTATTGAACGCTGTCGAGCATGACTTTCCCTCGGAAATTACGTCAGCTGGCCGGAAAAAGGAAGCGGAAATCCACCGGGTTCCTGTTTGGCCAGGAACTACCTCGCCGGTTTCCTGTTTGGCCAGGAACTACCGCGCTAATAACAAAAGGAAACTCACGCTGATTTTAAGAGATTGTATGATTTGAAGAACGAAAAAAAACAGAAAAAGAAAACACAGCTCACGGTAACTAAAGCTCCACTGGCTAAGAGAAACGATCCACAGATCGTATAAAAACAATTAAAAGAACGCTTTTTGAAACTTCCGGTGAAAACGAATGGAATTCTGGGTAACAGAGGATAAACGAACGGCCTGCAGTGACGGTAATGACCAGCAGAGGCTGCTAAAAGTCGTTTTTTGGAAATTTGCACAGAACAACTTTAACTTCCTCCTGGGGTGCAGCAGCCGTGCGCTCACAGTCCACAAAATAACACACTGGTAAAACGTGACTTGTTGACTGTTCTGAGAAATCACCTTAACCACATGCCTAGCTGCATTCTTGGCGTGTCATAATAGGTGAAAGTAGACAAACGTCCGGCAAAACATTTTGGCAAAAATAGGAGAACATTCGTCGGAAATAGCGGATCCACAAGTTCACAATGCTTGTAGATCGGTTATTATCGCTATTGTCGTATAAATAAGTATATAGGTGTTAAGAGCATTTCCAAGCTTAAATGTAGTAATAAAAAATAAATACACACCAGACATTACTAAATTATTATTATTATATAAAAAAGGAGAACCTTTGCTACAGTAAGCCCTTTGATGCTAAAAAAAATATGTTACATCTGTGTGAAATCCTTTTACGGTGGCAATCCCTCTGTCTGCTATGATTTAAAAGACCTCAAAGTTGTAGCAGACCTGCAGGATTTCTGGGAGTTTGTTCTAAATATGTGGTGCATAAAAACTGATACGAGAGCATAAACTAACAGTAGTAGTATTTCTAAATAAATTATTTGACTGATATGGAGCCAGTGTAGGTAAGAACTGGAGTGATGATCCACTTTCTTGGTATTAATAAGGACCTGACTTGAGTCCATGACTACAACAAGATTCCTGCCTTGAGTTGTGGTTTTTAGCCAATTACCAATTGAAGCTGAGCATTGCCTTTTTTTTACATTTAGAGTAGCCAATTATTTTTTACCCCCTTTTTTCTACCCAATTTAGTCGTTATGCCAATTAATTCGTCCCCACACATTTCTGTGTTGTCACTGCAGTTGTATCCTACTGACTTGCCTGCCAGTGAGCACTGCCTTTTAATCGCTCTTCCTTGGCTTCAAAAACTATAACTTTAGATTTGTCTTTGTTTAATTGAAGAATATTCTGGCACGTCCAATGATTTGATTTGTTCAATGCATTCCATCAATGCTTGTATTGGACCATAATCAACTGGTGTTATGGTTTAGTAAATTTGTGTCGTACGCATAATTATGGTAACATAATTTGTTGTCTTCTATTATCTGAGCCAGGAAGAAGGACTTAATTCGTTATTTGACTTATTTGCCGGTTGGATACAGTTGTCAATGATCAAACCTACACATTGTCAGTGGAATACTGCTGACAAAAACCACATCAGGAACGCCACATCCATGATGATGGTTTCAGCTTACCGTACTTGGAAATCCTGGCGCTGGTGGTAGAATTCGTTAGTGCCTGTGTGGAAACTTTTGTGACATTCTATTGGTCATTTCTACAAAGACTATCTGTACTGTAGATGCCAGCTTTTCAACCATCAACAGTGATACAAATTAGATCACCTGATGTTGCCTCTTAGCCTCGCTAAAGGTGATGTGATTGTGTTAGTCATGCGTTGGTCACCTTACATTTTTACGCCGTTATCTCAGTTTAATATAATTTTAGTGTTGTCATCATACAGCTTCGGCGCCAGAGATGTGACTCATACACACACACACAGTGCTTTGTCATACAAGGGGTCTGCTTGATGTGAAGGCTGATGCTGCCGTGATTTCAGTGCGTATTGTATTTCATGTTCCCTCTCGGCTTTGGAGGTCAACAAATGGAGTGACTGGAGGAGTCACTGAAGTACTACATTTATTCAAATTCTAAATGGGCGGACAACAAAGAAACAAAATCATAGATGCCAATCATTATCTTACAGAAGCACTTCACCCATTTTCTTTACCCCTATACCCCTTTTTCTCCCCAATGTGGTCGTTATGCCAATTGATTCCTTGTGTTGTCACTGCTGTTGTATCCTACTGACTCACCTGCCAGTGAGGAGCCCCTACCTGGAGAACGTAGAGCCTTCGTCCTACTCCTCCCGCCCAACACTCCCTGATGACAGGTGCCGCCCCAGCCAGTAGGAATATGTGCAATGCCAATTATTACCCCCCCCCCTCCCTCTGGCTTCCCTTCCCTGAACAAGGGGCAATTGTGTTTGAATAGACGCTCAACAAAGCCGGATACACCATGGTGGATTCAAACCCACAACCTCCGCGGTGGTGGGCAGGCACTTTACCACTGTGCCACCCGAGCGCCCACTTAACCCATTTTCAACCTTAACTTCCTATATTTGGTCTCCAATGCTGCTCATTATAAGATGGCACCATTTCTGGCTACTCGCTCTGTGTCTCAGAGGTGGGCTGTGATAGATATCTTGTTCAAAAACTACCAATGATGTCATCAAGTAGGCAGGTTACTCCTCTGAGAAACAGAGTGAGTAGACAGAAATGGTGTCATCTTATGATGAGCATTAGTGAAGACCAGTTATATGAAGACAAGATAAAAAATGGGTGAAGTGCTTCTTTAATTAACAAGGCTTATCTTTTTCACAATACATTTTGAAGTGACAAAGCTACTTTGTCCATAAAATGTGTGCTAGCTTATTGACTTATTGAATGTGATTGTGATTGCGTTCGTCATGCACATTGGGGAGTAATAGGTGTGACTCATACTAGTGCTTGGTCATAAATATCCCGGCTCTTCTTGACGTGAAGACTAATGCCTGCGTAAATGGTATATTATATTTCAGCCTGGCTTCAACCTTGGAGGTCAGTTGGACGCGGCGATAGGATGATGATGATGATGCGTTCGCTGGCTTTATTGCTCAGGGTGTTGAATTAACACCAGCCGCCGGCCAAACGCTGGTAAATTACTGCTGCGGGCAGTAAACCTGACAGCTGTACCGGCTGCTTTGGCAGCGAGCATAGTCACCGCTCCGAGGCACTTCCCTGCTCTGATGTTTTTGGAGACGACCGGCGCCAAAATGGGAATGAAGCCACTGGTGTGGGCCAGTTTTACTGGGAGTGTGCCCGTAGGACGGAGGGCTATCAAATTCCACCTGTAGAGAGCTGGTGGTGATGGCCGTGGTTTGATTTTCTTGACCTTGAGCCAGTTCGTTTGTTTAAGCACTTTAAATCTGGCATCCCTATTTGGAGAATGTCATTATAATATAATAATAAAAATAATAATATTGTCAAAAATAGTCAAACCTTTTCAGAATGCATGAGTGCGTCCGTGTGTGTGTGTGTGTGTGTGTGCGTGTGTGTGTGCGTGCACGCACTGTGTATAAAAGCCCCATCTGCTTTAAAGTGCCTGGGTTCAGCTTGGAGCTCATGTGGTCTCATTCTATCAGCATACAACCAGGTGGAGCTAGTTAGACCCCTCCCCAGGGGACCTCCCGGAGCCTCATCTCAGCTGGTATGGCTGGGAGGGGGGGACGGGTCCCATGGGACAGAGGGAAGGTCATATCTGAGGAAGGGCACGAGACTGAAATGGATGTTTTATTTTTCTTTCAATACGATGCTGGCTTTGCAAGTAAGACAGCGCACCCAGTGGCTCGTTGATGTGAGATATCTGTGCGGACATGGTTGTTTGTTGAGATATGCGCTTGGCTTGTTAACGTGGATTGGAACAAACCGCTACTAAAGGGAGAGTCTGCTGTCCTTCGATTTTCACAGCGCTGTACAGAGAAGCAGATTGAATGGTGAAAGGCATGGCTACCACCCCCCCCCCCCTCCCTTTAAAAAAAAAATACTTCTGTATTGGTGAATTGACATAATAGGACACAAGTGACATAAATGACAAAAAGAGAAAAACATACAATAATATTGTACAGTATTAATGTCCAAAATCCTACAGTTATATAAATGGAATGATACATTCACAACAGAAAAATAAATAAAGAAGGCTAGGAGGAGAGAGAATTTAAGAGAAAGAATTTAGGAGAGGTGGGAGGGAAAAGGAGGTGCAGAGAAGAGGAGCAGGGCTTCAACTATCGATTATTTTCTTAGCAATTATTCTGTTGATTACTTTTTGGAATAATCAAAAACCTTTTGATTTCTTTTAATATATATTTTTTTGATAGGACTAATTTAATTAGTCCTATTTCATACTTAGTCGCGCAAAGGTGTCGTGCAAGAACAGTTAAAATAGCCAATCTACAAGCTCACAACGTGCCACAATGCAACGCATTGTGAGTTTGTAGATCGGCTATTTTAACTATTTTTGAAATATGCAACAAAAAAAAAAGACCTAAAAGCCATCTAATTTGGTCTTTAAGTGGTTCACTTGGTCGGAGAACCAAATGGGTGAGGTCTGGTCGTGTCGGGGCAACGCTGTCACTGACTGTTATCTTCTGTCTTCCATGTAAACATTAAACCACACGTTGACACAGGTTTAAACTCAATGAAAACATTACACAACCAGCATTGCATTGTGAGTAACCAGTACAAACAAAGAGACACCAATGCCCATTGGGGAGTTGTTAACCTGTGCAGATACTGTTGACTGAGGCTGTGACACACTGTGTGTGTGTGTGTGTGTGTGTGTGTGTGTGTGGTGAGGTGTGTGGTGTGTGTGTGTGTGTGTGTGGGTGTGTGCAGTATATGCATGCATGTGCATGCATATTTCTCGTTGACTATGAGTTAAAATAACACTGAGGAATTTACTGTGCATGAATGTGTGTGTGGAGGGGAGCGTGTGCATGTACTGTATGTGTGCAAGGTACAGTGCAGTAGTGTACGTGTGCACATGCATGCGTATGTATGTGCGGGGTGCAGTAGTTTGCATACGTGTGTGTGCGCATGCATACGTGTCTGTATGTGTGTGCAGTGTACAGTATTGTGTGTGTATGTGCATACAGTATGTGTGTGCGTGTGTGCAAGGTACATTGCAGTACTGTGTGTATGTGTGGGGAGGGTACAGTGCAGTAGTTAGCATAGCCTCCATGGTTGCTGCTGCTGTTGTTCTAATTTTAGGGATTACATCATCAGGAGCTAAGATGACAACCCTGCTGAACTCTCTCTTCTCTCTACATCTCTCTGTCATCCATCCATCCTCTCTAGCTCTCTCCGTCTCTCTCTATCTCTCTCTCTCTCTCTCTCTCTCTCTCTCTCTCTCTCTCTCTCTCTCGCTCCCCCCCCCCCCCCCCTTTTCCCTTCTCTCTCTCTCCTCCCTCCATCTCTTCTGGTGTTCCCCTGGTATTTATCCTCAGGCTCATAATGTCATTTTTCTGTGAACACTCTTTGCACATACAACCAAACACACATGTACATAGTTAGCTCTCTCTCTCTCTCTCTCTCTCTCTCTCTCTCTCTCTCTCTCTCTCTCTCTCTCTCTCTCTCTCTCTCCCCCCCCCCCCCCCCCCCCCTGGCCCCCGTCTCTCTTCCTGTCGCTTGAGATCCATCAGCTGAGAAAGTTCCATGACACCAGGACTTGTGAAACGTATATTCAATGTTAAAGTAATAATACAAATCCATGCTTGTGAAAAACAGTCAGTAACAAGTACAAGTTATGTAGTATTTATTGATTGAATCATGTATTTGTTGTCCAGTAGTGTAACACACTACTGACTTAATGAACATGTAGTTTCAGATGGAGGCGGATGTCTTTAGGGACGTAACCAGGTACACAATGAAAGCAGGAAGACTGTTTGGATCCAGGCCGTGTTTACAAATTTCCCTGAGAGTTCCTCCTCTCTTCCTTCTTCACCTCCTTCATATTTCAAATCTCCTGGTAGTTGTTTTTCGTTTCCCTACCTCCTTCCCCTCATCTCTTTCTGCAGCCTTTCTCTCTCTCTCTCTCTCTCTCTCTCTCTCTCTCTCTCTCTCTCAGTCTCTCCCTCTCTTTCTCTTTCTCTGTCTCTCTCTGTCTGTCTCTGTCTGTCTCTTTCTTTCTACTCTCTCTCTCTCTCTCTCTCCCCCCCTGTAGGGATTGGGTGGGGGGGGGGGGTTCAGTTTAAATGGCAGGAATTCCTGTCCTTCACACGCATTCCTATGTAGTGTGTGTATGCATGGGCATGCCCTCCTGTCTTTGTGTACACGTCTGTTGTACACAGGGAACCATCCGTCAGATAATGGCACCTTAATATAGCTACTGGACCCTTCCTGGTGATAATACTCAGCATACCGGTATGTAGGGTCAGTGTGTTTGTGTGCAGCAGTGGTTCTCAACCTTTTTAGGCCGTGACCCCCCCAAAATAATCATTTTTGAATTGGGGACCCCCCCCCCCCCACCCTGACAAGCACTTGGAATTGTAGGAGTTGAGGCATTACATTTTGTTTGACTCCGTTCCACAGATAAATATTGTGAAAATAGCAGTATCTACAACGCATATAAGTATTGTGAAAATAGCTGATAAATATTGTAAAAATAGCAGATCCACCACACGTTGTGAGCTTGTAGATCAGCTATTTTCAAAAACGTTTTCTCTTTCTTATATTATTTGACAATTTTGCCAATGTTTCACCAGTTTTTATACTATGGTTTGTTGATTATTTAACTTTCTTTATTGTATTTCCTTCTTTTTTTGGGGTATTAAAAAGGTCTTAAAAGTCCTTAATTGTCACTTCCCTGTCACGCCCCCCTCCCCCAAATCATGTGTGGACCCCCCTGGGGTCCCGACCCTCAGGCTGAGAACCACTGTTGTACAGTATGTGTGCGCCTGATATACAATCTGTCTTTACTCTCAAGATGTGACTGTTACATTGTTAAATCCACTGTGTTAATTTAACTTTAGAGGGAGAGATTACTACTCTCTGATATAAATGAACACTCTCACTCTGTAATTTTACTGTGTACGCACTGGATCTCCAGTTATGACATAGATGCCTTTAAGTGCTAATAACCTGAGGCACGCTTGCTAACCACATTGAGCATTCTTTTAGCCTAGAGAGAGTGCACAATAAAACCCTAAGCGTTCATTTAATCCTCACAGTTCCATTTTTTTACACTTTAAGAGCTAAATGAATGCTCAGGATTTCGCTGGGTGTTTGCAGGGGTTACAGAGAGTGTGACACACACATATACACACACTCAAACCTGCCTGCCTTTTATTAAATAACTCATGAACCGAGGAAGCACTCTACAGAACAACACAACATCCAAAAATCGAAATGAAACACAGAGGAAAACTAAATGTGATGCTAAAGTAGGTGTGTAGGTGTGTGTGGGTGAATGTCAGTCTCCCTTGTATGTTTTATGTTTTTCAGTTTTTTAGTTGTTTGTTTTTTACACAAGCCACATTACTTCCTTTGCAAATGTGGTAACCATGCTACTGCAGAATTAGTCAGCAATTATCTCCTATTGTATTTCTATTTTCCTACCTGCTCTTTGTTATATCCATATATCTTTTTTTCATTCATTCAACCTTTATTTATTTTCTCGGAAATATATTTTCAATGATGCCGAGATTACAAAAGGCAGTAATAATATTGAAATAAGAAAAGCAGGATAAAACAAGTTCTTTGATGTAAAAACAAGCAAAGAACGAAGTATGAAAACAATAATAAATACGAGCACTAACGAGCAGGTTTCTAAATTGCCCCAGTGAAATCATGGAGTCAATATTTAAAGTGCACTGTAACTCATTCCAGGTAAGGGGAACGCTAAAACTGAAGGATGTTTTACCTAGTTCGGTGTTGACCCTGGGGACAAGTAATGGGATGTAGTCATGAGAACGTGTTCGATAAATTGAAGTATTCGGTTTTAACAGTGATATAATATAATAATGATACACAGAGCTTTATGAATGTAGGTGTACCATGGAGAGAGAGGGCCATCTAACTTAAGTGTATAAAGTGCAATATCATTATCTTTTCATGCCTGTTTTTAGCAGCGTGCATGGCTTTGCGGTAGGCTAGCTGTCTATAAGAGGGTCTGTCTGTCTGTGTATGTTCATCCGGAGCTAATCTGGACTGAACAGTGCCAAATATCTTGTGCACACTGCTGGTAGGCCAACTTAGTTAGTACCTCCATACATTCGATTTAAAAAAATATATATAACGGATAGGGCTGAAGCTTTGCCAAAACTCTGAGTCATACATCATAGATATGTCATATGAAGTCACATACTGTATGAAGGCCACATGAATTCTGATATTCATATCGGCGCAGTACAGCGTTCCCACGTTGTTCTTTAGGTCCATATGAATAGCATTTTTAGCCATACTTTACATCTTTTTGAAGTTTTCATTCTATAATGTATTATTAACAGATGTTTGTAAACCTAGCTGTCTTGTGGTACAAGCCATGCTAATGTAACAACACATGTCTCTCTCTAACGCAAAGGAAACACGCCAAGGCTAATCAGCAACCTTGCAAGGCAAAACCCTGAGCATTAATTTAACAATTAAAGTTAACCACTTAAACCCTATTTTACACTTGAAGGCTGACAACCTTCCAGTCAGCAGCTCTCGTATCAGTCGTAACGGCTCATCAGCCCCTCCACTTTATCTCCATTGTGTGCTCTTCTGCAAATAAAAAAATAAAAAAAGTCTTCTGAAGTGGTTGATTTTAATGATGTCGAGGAGCGGGCCGGGTGCCAAACACACAGCTCACATGGGCTGACTACCACAGAAACTCACGGACGGAACGCAGTCAAAGAGCTTGCGTTAGTACTTCTCCAAGCTCTCTGAGTGAGCGAGTGCACGCATGTGTGTGTTTTACAGGGCTTGAAGGACTTGCTTCAAGCAGCTGACACCATTTAATTAGCCTGGCAGAACTGATTAGCCATGAGTGCTATCCCCGTGAAATACTCTACATCTACACACACACATTTATTCTCTCACATGTTTGCATAGGAGATATAAAGTTTGTGTGTGTGTTGGAGCTGAGGCGTGGTGTGGCTCAGGGATTTCGGACGCTTCCCATCTCTCCTTTGTCACTCGGCCAAGCGTTGCTGGGACAATTGGCCCCCTGGGACAGATCTCTCTCAATCTCTCTCTTTTTCGCTGTCTTGCTTTCTCTCTCTCTGTATCCACACACACACACACACACACACACACACACACACACAGAGTTGTGGCAAAAATAATAATTCAGCACTGTTTATAGTCTGTTGAATGATACAAGCGTGTGTGTGTGTGTGAGAGTGAGCACGTAGAGTGCTGGCTATGTTTGTTCCCTTGGTGCATTCGTCCTTTCCTCCCTCTGCTCTGACATGTGACTGCGGAGGCTGGTCATTCTGTGTTTTATTGATGCCTGGCACTCTGTCCTAGTCTTTGGGATCTTGTGAAAAGTCAACCAAATCTCAAACGCTCTCTCTCTCTCACACACACACACACACACACACACACACACACACACACACACACACACACACACACACACACACACAGTCACTCTCAATCACTGTGTTTGTGAGTGTTTGACAGGCACGCACGCGCGCACACACACACACGCACCCACACACACGCGCAGAAACACAAACACACATGCTGTTCCAGGATGTGCTTCCTGTGTGACGCGTGTCCTGTGTGTGTCTGTGTGTGGTTGCCAGTGAAAGACGATTGGTCTTCAGAGACGTGGTATGCTAAGGAGGAGCAAGTGAGGCGTTTTGTGATGTTTAAGCAGAGGCAGCGTGCTGGAGGACGTGGTAATGAGCTGGTAATTACTGGAGAGCTTTGAGTTTGGGCCTTTCAGCTCTGTTTGGCTGCTGTGATGGAGAGGATCTCTGCAAACACCCACCTCTTACCTAACTTTTGTTTTGTTTTGCGATTTTTCTATTGTTATTGTATTGCTATTTTTGACCCACTAGTGTGGGTGAATGTGAACAGTCAATCCACAGTGGATCATGAGGAATATAAAATCTATATACCCAGAAAAAATAAGATATATCATTGCTGTTGGGTGGAAAGTTGTATGTACTACCTGTATTACTTTTTCAAGAAATGGAAAAAAGAACCTGGCTTCCAATGGATGCAATCTAGTTATTATTTATTCACAAGTTCTTCCTAATACTTTTCATTTGTTGAATATTTATAAAACGGAGAGATAGACTTAACCACTTTGACTAGGAAAAATCTACACCAATCTACACGCTCACAATGATGTGACATATTGTAGATGGACTATTTTAACTAATTTTGTGTGACACTCTTGTCAATTTACAAAAAAAGTTGAACTATTGGCATACAAAGTTCCTGTTGGACAGCGATGATATAGAATTTAGCCTGAGAGGTAGATTTTCTCCCATTGTTATTCCATACCACTTTGAAAAGGCTTTTGAGCGTGCGTGTGTGTGTGTGTTTATTAGAAGGATGTGGCTATCTAGGAATGATGCAGTGCTGGTACATACACTGGTATGACATCTGGTTCTATAGGAATGATGCAGTGCTGGTACATACACTGGTATGACATCTGGTTCTATAGGAATGATGCAGTACTAGTACAGTACATACACTGGTATGACATCTGGTTCTATAGGAATGATGCAGTACTAGTACAGTACATACACTGGTATGCTAAGGGGACTGCGGCTGATATCCATCCTTGCGGGCACAACACACATGCGTGCAGACAAACATACTCAATCTCTGGAAAAATCCTTTGCTCTCTCTCTCTTGCTCTCTCTCTCTCTCTCTCTCTCTCTCTCTCTCGCACACACACACACGCACGGCCTTGACAAAAGACCCAAAATAATCACTATCTCATACATGCATGCACATGCATGTACACACACGCATGTACACACACACACACACACACACACACACACACACACACACACACACACACGTAATGGAGGCAGTCAGGTTTGAGTCTGTGATCAATTCAGTAGCTGGTAATTTCATTCAGGGTTGGTACAGCATGGGGGCCCGTGTGTGTGTGTGTGTGTGTGTGTGTGTGTGTGTTCGTGTTCTCAGGGGCCCACCAGACCCATGCTAAATGACTTACCATTCTTCTTCTGAACTATGCTTTTCTTTTCCCCCTCTCTCTGCTCTCTCTTTCTCTCTCCATCTCTCTGAATTTTTCATCTCCCTCCTTTTTTTCCGTCATGTTTCTCCTTTCAACTGCATACTTGAGCGCTACCATTTCACTGTTTACCTTCTCTTTCTCTCTCTCCCTCTCTCTCTCTCTCTGTATATATAATATATTGTCGCTGTTTTTTTCATAAATTAAAGCCCTACTTCATCATTCAAGAGTGTCACACGAGTTGTGAAAATAGCACACAACGCCTGGTTATGCTTGGCTTGTAGATCGGCTATTTTCACTATAATAAAATGTTTTAAAAATAATAAAGGAACGGTTTTGGACATAAAAGGTTTCCACCCGACAGTGACGATATGCACTGTATCTCTCTCTCTCTCTCTCAATCTCTCTCTCTCTCTCTCTCTCTCTCTCTGTATATATAATATTATGCACTGTATATCTGTTTCTCTCTCTCTCCCTCTCTCCCTCACTCCTCTGTGTACATAGCGCTGCTCTGAAGGCAGTGCTCCATGTGCTCGCCTCTGATTGGCTGTGGAATGAAAGGATGATGTCATTGCTAGCTCGGGGAGGCGTGGTGATGGGGGGGGGGGGTCTCAGCCTCCTCTCATTACGGAGGGGAGGAGAGAGAAAAAGAGAGACTTCCCTTGTGTCTCCTGTGCTCACACTCATATACACATGTGCGTGCACACACACACACACACACACACACACACACACACACACACACACACACACACACACACACACACACACACACACACACACACACACACACACACACACACACACACACACACACACACACACACACGGAGAATGTGATCCATAAGACATGGGGATAGAAACGGTACGCAAGGATGAGAGAAGGGACATAGAGAGAGAGAGAGAGACTCATTAGATGCCATGCATGATGAGAGAGAGAACAGAGAGAGATATGGAGTAATAGCGAGTGGCATGGACAGGAAGTGAGGCGGGCGCATGGAGGGAGGGGGGGGGGGTGCATCAGAGAGGTGTCTGTAATGGGAGCCAGCATCTCTCTGCTGCTGGGTGGAACACAAGCCTCTTAAACAGGCACACACTTCTATTGTCTCCCTCTGCATCCTACTGGATTCGTATCTCTCTCTCTGTCTCTCTTCATGTCTCCATCTCTGTCTCTCTCCCTGTTGTCTCCCTCATGTCCTACTGGATTATTACGGATTCATCTCTCTCTGTCTCCATGTCTCCATCTCACTCTCTCTCTCTCTCTCTCTCTCTCGCTCGTGTTGCAGTCACACATACAGTAAGCTGGTTACCTCAGGACAATCTAGCACAGTGAGAAGCACGCAGTAAAATCCTCAGTGATAATTTAACTCTGTGAGTGTACAAATGGAACTAAATGGCTCCATTTGGTTGCACACACTTACAAACAGGTAAAAAGGTAAAGGATTTTACATTGCAGGAAGTGTGTGTGTGTGTGTGTGTGTGTGTGTGTGTGTGTGTGTGTGTGTGTGTGTGTGTGTGTGTGTGTGGAGAACATATACTTGTCTTGGCTGGAAGCATATTTCAAAATCCGATGAATAATGTCCACAGTGTCTACAGGTGTTCTCTCTGAGGTCTGAGCTCAACTTCAAAACTGCCTGCAAGGCAAGATTATGTGTTTCATACACGCTTTCCCTGCAGGCAATTCAAAGAGCTTGATGTAAGGCCTACAAGTAAAGAATCAAATGTTTTGCCCTTATCAAGTTTAGGCATCAACATCAATACTATAGCGCCCTCAAAGAACCATGTTAAGTGGAAGTAAACCTTTTGTAGGGGAAATGAAGAACTGACCGAACTGACTGTTTTGAGAATGAGCATTGTGGGGCGCCAATGGCCTAGTGGTTAAGGCGCAGACCACATATAGGCTCTAATGCGAGCCGAGGGTTCGATTCCCGAGCCCGATGACCTGTGCTACGTGTCACTCCATGTCTCTCTCTCCCTGTTTCCTGTCATTCTCAATTGTACTGTCCAATAAAGGCAGAAACGCCCCAAAAATATCTTTAAAAAAAGAGAATGAGCATTGTGAGACACATGGATGCACTCCCCACCCTCCCCTCAAGTTATTCTGTTCTCATAAACAAACAGTCTTCTCTCCATCATTATGTTTAGTTAATCTGACTCACGGGGGAGTTCCGACCCAGTGCACTTTTGCCACGCGGGACATTAACAACCAGTGGCATGGCAGGCGCCCCTGCATCCGGTGGCTCATCTGGTACGCTTGCACACCACATAAATAAGGCTATAGTTCCTTCCTGCAGCTGGCCCAGGTTCGAATCCGACTTCAGGGTCTGTTTCTGCATGTCACCTCTCTTTCTCCGACCTTTTCCTGCCTCTCTCTCACTGCTAGTATCAGAAATAAAGCTGAAATGAAGTTCTCAAACTTTTTCATGGCAACGACCCCTCAAAATGATAGGGCTGCGGACCCCCCTCTCATATTTTGTGCCGGGGACCTCCAGAGGCAAAGATTTCAGTTTGCTTTAAAGAATATATCTATTCAAAGATTTTTCAAAAATAGCAGATCTACTATGAGCTTGTATATCTGCTATTGCTATTTTTGAATAGCCAAAGTATAAAATATAGTTAAAGTGGTTAAAATGATCATGACGCTATATTAAGAAATTTCGCTGGGGACCCCTGGTACCCCCCCCCCCCAGGACCCCAATTTGAGAGCCAAATCATTATGGGTCCGCACTTCTGGCTCTTCTAAGTAGTTTAGAATGTACTTGCAAAAACTAACATACGTCATCATGGCACGACTTGACTACATATCCTACAATTAACCAGTCACAGTCGATCTAGTAACTCAATTAGCGCGAGAGATGCATTTCCCCAGTATGATTTAAACACGTTCAACCTGGCATCCTTATGTGGGGCATCATGCCATTATAGGCAAACACAACAAAACAAACGTAACTACATGTATGCTAAATATATAAATGGTACGACAAAGTATTTTGGGCTTCAAAGTGATTGGTTACGGCTGCATCTCGTGTATCAAAGCCCTTCTGGTGATCCTGGGACTCTAACATGTAAAGGTGTGGGGGGTGGGGGTCAGGTGGGGGATACATTAGCGCATGGTTCCATTGTGCCATGTGGCCACGTTCACAAACAAGCCAGCGCGTGCCCGTCTCTCCCCGAGTCTTGATACCCCCTCCCCCTCTTTTATTCATGCTCACATATAAAGGGGAGGAAGGGAAGGGGTTGCCTCAATACACTCAGCTTTATGTTACCAGCAGATCAATAGTGATGCTCCCTCTCCCTCTCTCCCTCTCTCTCTCTCCCTCCATCTATCCACATCTGTTTGGTAGCCAATCCATCTAATGCAGTTTCCCCCGGCTTGCTCTCTATCCCTCCTCCCACCCCTCTCTCTCTTCATCTCTCGCTCTCTCTCTCTCTAGCTGCACAGGTGATGTCATTCTTTTTCAGCTGGACTCCCCTCCCTCCCTCCCTCGCTCCCCCTCCCTCCCTCCCTCTCTTCTCTCTTCTCTCTCTCCGCTGCTTCTGTTTAGAGGCTGTCTGTTTGCAGCGCAGCGTCCAGTCCTTGTGACAGAGGCTCCCATCTCCGTGCAGGGGGAGCTGCTGATGTCGCGAGCGCCTAGCCAGGGGGGCACGAGAGCTTTGAAGCCGGTGGGACAGGAGCTGGAACGGCGGGTTCACGCCGCCACGGAGCCGGACGCACAACGCACGCACATGCACCTCTGGACTGGAGTTCTGGAGCAGCCAGACAGACAGACAGACAGAGATAGGGAGAGTTTGACAGGCGGACAAACAGACAGATAAGAGAGAGAGAGCGGCAGTGATCTTGCTGGTTGTGGTGAAGTCGGAGGGAACCGCTGGCTGACTGGTAACCCGGCGGGAGGGCTCTTCCCTGGGGGTCGCAGACGCTCAGCCTCAGCTGCTTAAAAAAAACAAAAACAAAAATATACATCCAACCCGGGTTCATCTCTGGAGGACGGACCTTCATTTCGTGCATTTCGGAAGAGGAAAAGTGACTTTGAAAACCCCTCCCTGGAGAGCACAGACTACCCGACTCGCCTGATGCTCAAGTTCTTTGAATTATATTCCCACAAGTAGGAGATCTTCTTTCATTCGACCTTTTTTTTCCCCCTGAAGCTGGCCAACTCTCCAGGGACACAAGTTGGGAGCATCACCTGCAACCCCTCCGCTCTCTCCTGGTGGAGTTAAACAACGTGTGGTGCTTTCAAACACACTGGGTTTTCTGAGGAGAAGTCACCTAAGGCTTCGGTCTCATACGTCTCTTGGCTCTTTTCCAGCGGGTCTGTCTGAATGGCTCTGCCTGCCTATGATGTGATGACAGATGACAAGACTCTGAGCCGGTTCTCTGCTGTCACACGTTGATGCCACAAGACAACAAGGATTAAAACAACAAATTGTCTCTGGCGGGTTCCTGTGCTACCCCCCCAACCCCAAAACAAAGGAAAATCCTTGCAGCTACACCTCTTCTATCCTCTCCTCTTCTTGGTTCCTCTTCTTTGGTTTTTTCATCTCTCGCCATTGAGCGAGGCGAAACTTTCCCTCCGGCTTGGCTCTCTTCCCCTCCTCCTCAGAGAAAATGGCTTTCCTGGTCCGTTGCTATGCCAACTGCTTGCAGCCATGGTCCTCCAAAGTAAGCGATGTCGTAATGCTTTTTTTGTCGAGCGCCACTGGCGTAGGAATACCTCCGGCATTCTTTGTGTGCGTGCGTGTGCCTGTGTGCGTGCATGTGTTCACCAAGGGAGAGATGGGAACAGTTTTGCAGGCGTAATTGTCCTTGTGTTTGAAATGTTTTGCAAGCGCTTTTTCCCCCCTGTTGGCAATTTCGATGCAAAGGGAGGGTGGCTGTTAGGAGGGCTCCCTCAAAGCGGACCCCCAAACCCTCGTCATGATGTCCCTTTGATCAACTCAAACCCCTCCATCAGTGCTTCCTTTTTTTCTCTCTCTGTGTATAGTCAGCGATGGCTTTGAATGACCTCAACCAATTGTATTAATTCATTTTTCCACCGCTACTGAACCCCAGGGGGCCGGCAGCAAGCTCCTGATGATGTAGCTGTGTGTATAATTAACAGTCCAGTGTCCTAGTTCGTTTGTTTCTTTTCCTCCTTTTTTTTATCTGCTATGAATAATATGGGCAAAGTTAACTGTGGTGAACTGCATGATGATGCTAGGAGAAGGCGACTAGGGTGTTCAGTTGAATTAAGCCTAAATTATGTACTCTTTTTGGCACGCGACACCCTCGCGCTAAGCCTTAGCCAGCCCTGATTTATTGTGAGGGCCATTGGTGTTACTTCTTATCATCTTCATACACTGAAAATAACAGATCCACCAGCGTGACACGTTTGTGGACAGCTTATCGGTTACTTTCACTGTTTTGTTACATTTTGGCATTTTTTTGGAAAGTATCTTATGAAATAATCTCATTTCCAGAATAGGAACGCAGGTTCAAAGTGGTTCAAATGTAAGATCGTCGCTGTTGGATGGAAACCTCATGTCCAAAACTGTTAATTTTCAGGATTAACCCATTGAGACCTGAAGCCGATTCAAGTCTCATAAATCCCAACAGTTTTCTGAAAAACGTTTGTTTCTATATCAGTGGTGCTCAATCTTTTTCATGTCAAGGACCCCCAAAATTATATGTATTTGGCCGCGGACCCCCATCAAAATATTTTGCTCCAGGGACCCCCAGAAGCAAAGAATAGTTCAAAATGTTCGCTTTAAATATATATATTCAAAGATTTGCACACATTTTCACGATTTTTCAAAAATAGCAGATCTATCTAGATTGTATATCTGCTATTTTTGAATAGCCCAAAGTGTAAAATAATGCTTTTTAGCTCAAATCTAAAAATGACATAGTTCCAGGTCTTAATGGGTTAAAATGCAAAAATTGCACAAGTAGCAGCTCGCGCTACGTTTCGAGCTTGTGGATCTGCTACTTTTGTGTGACGCTGTAGTATCATCAAGTAGGGCATTCATTTACGAAAAAAACACAAAAAGTTAGAATGGAGATGAGAGGTTTCTGCCTGACAGCAACAATATCTTCATCTAATTACCTGCTGTCCAATCCTGTGTAGTAACACATTGTCGTTGTCGGGGCGGAAACCTCGCCAGTCCAAAAACGGTTAATTTTCAGGAAATTGAACCTTGCGTGTCCAAAGCGGTTAATTTTCAGGAAATTGAAAGAAGAACCTGTGGGTCAATGGATCCAACGTAATTAACTCATTATTATTCAGTCACAAGCTCTTGTTAATACTTTTCATTGGTTAAATAATTATAAAACCCACAGGCAGACTTAACCACTTTCACTTTCAATACATAGCCGAACATCGCAAGGCTTTGTGAGCTTGTAGATCGGGTATTTTTGCTACTTTTAATGCGACATTGTTGTACGATAAAACAAATCATTTGTTTGACAAAACGGACATTAAAAGTTGGAACATGGAGTTACTATACACGGTTTCTGCCTGTCAGCAACGATTTGTTAGTTGTCCTCACATACTGTAGTGTCTGTCACAGATCCATCCACTGTCTCCATGGAAGCATCTATCTGTGCGCCCAAAAATGGTCTACACTGTGTGTGTGTGTGTGCGTGCGTGTGCGTGCGTGCTCACTCACAAGGATAAGTGATAATGAGTTCCCTGGTGATCAAAGAGGGGTGAAGCGAGGAGATGAGTCTTGAGATAACGCCGGGGAATTACCCCATGCAACACACACACACACACACACACACACACACACACACACACACACACACACACACACACACACACACACACACACACACACACACACACACACACACACACACACACAGAGGGAGAGAGAGAGTGAGAGACAGGGCCTACATGGCTCATTACTTATCATCATTGCTCTCCACCCGTCATGTATGGTAGTCCAAATTATGAGCGGACGTCTCTGCCTGTGGGTTGGTAGGTTCCTATAGACTAGATCACCTACTGTTTTAGTTGAACTCCACAGCGGCCTATAGGTTGTGAGTATCCCTCACTCACAACCTTGGTCTCGTAACTGAAGTGTAGCTTGTTCGAGTCAGAGGAGTTGAGTCAGTAACTGAGTAATAACAGCCTTTCAACTGCCACCTTTGACATGATCTGTTGTGCTTAGTCAGTGGCAACGTTTGCCCTACTTCCATCATGTGTCGCCTGTTTTGTTTCATGATTCTAGGGTCCTTCAAAACCCATTCTGTAAATTATGAGCCCCAGATAATAGCCCACACTCGGTTTGATCTAAACTACGCCTTTAATAGCCCCTGCTACGGCAGGGCTACAGTTGTTTGTCTTACTCTGTGTTGTCCAGGAGAGTTGATTAATATATCCCCCATGGGCCTAGCCAGGCACAATCTTTCAGGCTATTTACTTTTTTTATTTGTATGTATGAGGGCCGAAAAACACATTGACACTTTTATTTTTCTCCCCGGGAAAGGCCTGCTGACAGTGCATTGCTGTTTTGTCTTGTTTTCACTATACAGCATCCTGCTTCACATTCATGCAGTTGCACTCATTCACACCTTGGCTCAGAGTAATGCTACAATACACCCATTTGTTCACTGTTGTCTCTCCTGGTCCGGACGATTGCGCAGGCAACCATATAGTTCCCGCCTCGGCTTCTTTTTACCTTAAGGCTCCCGTCACCCCCGCTGACGGAGCATAGCTCGGCTGTGTGTTGACAAATCTGCCAATTAGTCTGTTTTATGGTTGCAAGTGTATCCTCTGTGGGTCTAGTTAAGTTTATCTGTCGGTCGCGGGTGTTCCATCCTCCAGCTGTGATGCCCAGACCGCCAAGACTTTCTGAGAAGACCCCACTTCTGCTTGTTTGAAGTCAGGAGTTAATTGGCCCTGATGTGAGCCAGTGACTGCAATGAGCTCAACCTTCCTCAAAGGTTAATTAAGTTTCCTTTTTCATCCATTTCATGGAGGTTCTGTATTGTACAAAGCAAAATATGGCTGTGGTTTAGGTGGAGAGCGAAAGGGGAGTTGTTCTTCGCTTCCCTCTGTCCTACGTGCAGTACCCGTGATGTGATGCTGAGAGGGCATGAAAAAAAGAAGGATAAGGTAGTAAGGTACGGGTGGCACAGGGGTAAAGTTCGGTGCATCAGGCTTGACTGGGCATTTCAACAAACAGGGAACAGAAGGGAACGGAACTGGGACGATAGCATGTTCCTCCGCACGCGTTAAGACCTCCCCGTGAAACGCCTCACTGTCAGGTGAAAAGAAGTGGTTGGCGGATCATGTGGATCGGAGGAGACATGTGGTTTTCTACACCCTCATCAGACCAGTCAGTGTTGGTCAGCGGTGACAGTGAATATGCACATGAGAGGGAATTGGCATAACAAATAAGTTGGGTGAAAAATGAGGGGGGGGAGGATAATAGAGCCCAGAGACAGCAATGAATTGCCAGAGAGAGCTTTAAGGCCTGTGATAGAGTCCTCTGTGGAGTTTTGGTACAATTGTGTCTGTCATCGGCTGCTCTGAATAATGGCCAATTATTTCCACTAGAAGTCTCTCTCTCTTTTGAAGTTCCATGGCATCCATTGACTAGGTTCGTGGCATTTTCGTGTGGATCTTCACACAGCGCTTAACATGGGTGTACAGCAGCTGTCTTTGAAGTATGCAGTGCCGCCGGTTTTACCTTATTCCTCACCAATCAAGTGACACGGGCGGATAGCTTGTCACCTTTTCAGCCAAACAGTGCCAATTAAGGGCTGCTCAATTACGCTAATCACAAGCTTGAAATGGACAGCTCACTATAGTAAGCTGTGCGACAAAGCTAATTTCTGCATGTATTAATATAGAACAAATTGCTGAGAGTAGGAAACGTGGTAATTCAGGCATGCCACTTTGTTTTACCTCTCCACAAGGCATTAATAAGCCTGTTAGCTTTACAACCTTTTCAATATGCTGTGTTTCCGGGAGTTGCCGTGTTTCCCCTCAAAGCTGTGAAGGAAGCTATTGAAAAAACGATAAAGAAAATAAAAAGCTTCTTGCTGCGTCTGTGTGTGTCTGTGTTTTTAGCTTGTATCGGACAGCGTGCCACATTTCTGTGCTGGAGAGAGGGGGGACCGGTATTGAAATATCGACTCTGAGATATGGAAGTCGGGCATCGGATGACAGAGGCGTATTCAGTAGAGCCTGTCCCTCCCCGCACGCTGCCAGGGGGCCAGTGCCACTGAGACAATGGGCATTCATCAGGCCGTAGAATCCTATGCGGCTTCGATCCAATTCGTCCTGGTCTTTAGCCAAGCTGAAAGCTGGCTAAAGCTGGCTAAAATGACAAGGAACACGTGATTTAGGTTGAACTTGTGCTGCAGGTTCTGTTGCGGGCAAGGTAGTTCTCCTTCAGGTCCTCTAAAGTGGGTTGTATGTGAGCAACGTTTGTCCAGGTGATTTTAACCTGCTCTTAACCAACATTAACCATATTACCCTCGTATGATGGTGTCAGGCTTAGGTGGTTAAGATTGCGGGTCTGAACTGAACTCTCACTCAAACTGACCGCTACATGGTACTGTATACTGTGTCTTATCCCAGTGACCCCAAAATGCTCCCATGCATGCCCTGCCAGACTTGAATACGCTCCCATGCTTTTCTGTTTATCTGTGCTCAGCCCAACAACTCTTTCTGGTCTGGACTTTATCTCTTCCTCAGCTCCTGAACCTTTCTGAAACCTCTCTCTACCCAGTGCTGTTTGCTCTGCTGGCATAGACCTCTAACAAACACACAAACACACACTCTCACACACACACACACACACACACACACACACACACACACACACACACACACACACACACACACACACACACGTACCGATGACATCCTTCCTAACTTGTACTTTTTTATTTCCTCTTCTTCTTCTCTGCGTGTGTGTGCGTGCACACGTGCGTCTCTCTCACGCTATCTCTCCATCTATTATTTACACAAATAGCGTGGTCTGTTGTTTTCAGCTGCACGCTATTGCTGTTGTTGCTGCACATCTCTCCACTAGGACTTGTACACCCATGTGCATTGATAAGCCTAAGTATTACGACGCATATGTGAACTAAAGATCTGCTATTTTTGGTGCGCAATACCGGCACGCATAAATCAGGCAATACTTGCCTTGTTCATGCTTAATATATTAGGCTGCTGTATATGTGCATGACCTGTTCTTTAACCCTGCACTTTTGTTTCTCTCATACCCCCTCGGTCACCCCTAATAAGCCATTTTGTAAAAAAAAAGAAAAACTCAAAAAGCAAGCAAAAACTATATATAACGGAAATTTACTATAAGTCAGACAAATTTGCTGACAAAGAATTGTGGCTTCCCAAGACTCTTCCTCACTTACTCTATATCCCTTAGTTTCTCTCATTCCCTCTCTCTCTCTCATTACCTCATCGCTGTGCAGACTTTCCCATCTTAGAGTGCAGCAGGGCCAGACCTGGGCTGCTCTCGCCTCCTCAGCAATCAATGGGCTTCACTGAACTTTGGCATAATAAGCCCAGGAATGGATGCTGCAAGGAATAGTAATTTTTTTTCTTCTTGTGGAGGGGTTGGCGGGGTGGGTAGGGTCGTTGTGTGGAGAGCTGCAGTATAATGAAGGATTCAGGTATGGGGTTAGTTAGGGTGTGGCAGACAGACGGGTCAAAATTAAGTATCGACCACAGTGTTCTGCACGCAAAGTTCCTGTAGCTCCACTTGGAGTGAGTTTCACGTTTTTATATGCTTTTCAGAAGTATGTGTTTTCCTATTGTTTTTGTAGGTAATTCTGGAGTTATTAATGACCTTATAGGGCTTGGGAATTCCAAATGTAATCGTTTGAATAATTTAAATAATGTCCTCCTGAGAACCGAGTAACATTTGCATATTCCAATTTAGCGTTTCTTGTGATTTGCTATACTGTATATTTGAAGGTAAAAAAAAGCTTAGCATTTACATTTAAATTATTTGTATTTAATAAAAAGAAAAAGAAAAGCTCCAGCACCATGTATCGTAACACAGAGCACCACATTCGGGTAGTGGTGGAAGGATTGAGGGGGTGGCTGGTAGGCTATGGAGGTCAAGTGGGAGGAGCCATGGCATATAGAGAAGAATGTAGACATTCAGGTGTTTTCAGATGACAACAGGATTTACTGTTGACTGTCGAATACAGAAGACGAAAACCTCTAGCCGGTTCAGGAGGGTATAATTAGTAAAAAAAATCATCTGCTGCCTTACAAGTCTTGTATTTGAACAGCAGGTACGTGGTATTACTGCTGCTTCATCATTAGACAATGGGCAGACACATTCATTTGCTGGCCCTTTATTGAATGTAATACGGAGAGTAATTCTTCCTGTAGTACTGACTGTTAACCTCTGGAACTTAAGGCTACCCTGTGGCTTCATGCCCAGATGCTGTTATACATTTCATTTACGTTGAACACGTCCAATTCTGCCACGTTTAATTAAACACACGATCATGCATCAACAGACATGACTGAAGAGAGTAACCCTGGGCACTTAACCGAAACGATTTCAGTTCAGCAATGAAATGTGATGATTGTGTTATGTTAATTTTAGTGACTTCCAGATGATCTTCCATTGATGAAAACACTCCAGTCAATGTATGCCCAGGGCTATGGTAGGCATGAATGGAAGTCAGAGAGGTAACATCTATCCTCTGGTACATGGATGTCAACACAGTGACCGGCAGGGACACCCTAGAACGTTGTGGGTTCTGGTCTAATCATGGCTTTTTGAGGACCATGTTTGTCACCAGGTAGTCTCGCGTAGCCAGACCCCACAGAAAATGAAAAACAGCGACCTCTGCTTTTCTGATATTCTGTGGAGTCTGGCAGGAGTATAATGTTAGACTAGAGCGCAGGGAAACACCGGTTTCATGTCTGCCTATAGCGCATCACTTCCGGTTGGTGCGACCATGTTTTCATTCCCACTAACAATATTTCTACACGGAACACTAACACCACTTCTCCCAGAGAACATGGATGGTTTTGGTTATAAGCCCACTTGTTTCTATGATGAAAGAGTAATTTAAAATGTGAATATCTTTCCGTGGTTTTGTCCGCTCCGAGGACGCTATTGTTAAATTAGTTTCGGCTAGTTTCGAGGGGGGGAGGGTGGATCATGGTGGATGGACACGTGAATCCCGCCCACTACATTTGATTGGGTAAAGCGCGGCCCACTTCCTGATCTGAAGGCACGCCCACTTGTATCCAATGCGCACTGGTTAGGACGAACCGCTCCGACAGATTCCACCGCAGGTCGGAATCTGTTCTTGAGAGATTAGTCACCAGGTGACAACCAAAGGTTGCCGGGTTGAATACCCAGACTGTTTGGTGGACATAATGGGTGGAGGAATGAAATGAGTCTCACTGCTCGTTTTTGTGTTTAACCACATTACCCCTTTTGTGCATATTTAGGGCAAAATTTTTAAGTTCTTCAAAAAATATGTATATATTTTACGTTTGCGCCGCGACACATCGTGAGTTTGTAGATCGTCATACAACGCATAGGGAAAATAGTCGAAGTACATGGGGATTGGGTGGTTTATGTGGTTAGGGTGGCTCAGCGCCAAGGACAGGTATCAGGTTGGCATTCTATCCACTCCACTACCAGTGTTCAGACAAATAAGAAAATGTTCATCAGATCAGTGCCACTGGCTCTGCTGGCACGCAAGTGTTTTGACAGGCTCTGTGTGTGTGTGTGTGTGTGTGTGTGTGTGTGTGTGTGTGTGTGTGTGTGATCTGAGAGGCTGACCTTTCACTTGGTTGTGTAATGCTTGCCACTGCCTTCGGCATCATTGGCCTTGATAGATTCCCTCTGCCTCGTTTGACCTCAGCATAGACAGACAGACCAAGTGACAGACATGGACGGACGGATGGACGGACTGGGAGGGGGTGGGGGGTTGCAGAGAGAGAGGACGTGACGGAAAGTACAGAATCAGGGGGAGAGATGAGAGACGGGCAGCTGGAGAAACAGAGATGATGGAGAGAGAGAGGCACAGGGAGAAACATGACAACAGAGAGAGAGAGAGAGCTTTTAGTGAGGCCCAGGGTATCGAATATACAGGAAGTAAGGGTGATAAAGATCAATGAGGGCCACATTAGGCGAGGCCAGGCCGGGCCAAACTCATCCTCCATAACTCGTAAATTACCACTGAATCCTAGCCAACGAATTCCGCTCTTGAGTCTCACTCAGTGCCCCCTATGCCCTGGCCTGCCCCACCCCCTCATCCCTCCCCCCTTCACTTATCAGAGGTCTCTCATGCAGGTCTGGAAAGTATGGAGATGTATTGAAAATGACAGTTTCCAGGTCTTTAATGAGATGAGAAAAATGATGGAGAAAAAAAGGACACACATAGAAACATCTGGAAATTCCCAGAGAGTGACCACGCATGGCATTAAGTATAAAAGTATGAAGTAATGTGCGACAACTTCACAATCCGTGTCTTGAATCTGCGGTGTTAAAACCTATGGAATTTTGAAACGGATTGTGTCAGGACCCTGTTTGTGATATGCGTTCCTCTTTACACCGTACGCATTTATCTACTCGCTCATGTTTCCTCTCACATCACCGGCGTAAGTCGTTTTCCTCGAGGTGTCAAAAGCGCAGAAATGCTGAGTTATGCGTGGTGTCAAATCGCCTCCCATCGGCTGTGTGTTTCATGTGTCACTATCACAGGCATTTCATTTAGCAGAGAGAACATTCTGCCATCAAAGCCACGGGCGGAATCATTTTCTTCTCTTATTTTATAACGATGGTCGCGTGCTTCCCTTCCCCACCCGACTGAATGTTGACTTTGCCGGTGTTGGAGACCCTCGTAGCCTAATCAAAAGAGCAACATCCACATATCCTCTGCCCTCGTTTAGTCTTTGCTGATAGCTCTCCACTTCATTTGACCTCTGATAAATGGAGCGCTCCATTCACACACAGCGCACGCTACTTTGTGTAAACATGTTGGAAAGCTCACCGGTAATAGCGGGCGACTGTTACTATTGACTGCGAGTGTTTATAGATTTTTTATTACTGCCGCGTGATTGTGGCTATCAACAGCGGCAATATGACTATCGATTGGATCTCTGTGACCTGTGACACTTTTGGTTTCAGCCTTAAATAACCGTCAGGCTGCTCCAACCAGGAAATTAACTGCATTCAACTTGTAACCTGGGTCTAGCCACCGATTCGACAACTGGCATTCAACCCAGTAGTGGGACCTAGTGCAAAGAACCACTGTTCTTCTGGGCTGTGATACCATGAAAACAATTTGTGTTGTGTGAACAGTATGGTGTCATTACTGTCCATTAGCCATGTTATGCTGCTGCTACTGAGTGGAAAAAGTTTGGCTCTGAGGGTGTACAAATGGAACCAAATGGACCCATTTGTATGCTCAATGAGATAAATGAACACTGAGGATTTTACTGTGCATTAGCATGCCACAGCTAGCTAACAATACCGGGCTAAATGGACAGAAAACTGATTCTATTCAGAGACACGAGCAAGAGTGTGCCTTGCCTGTGAGCGTAGACATGCATGTACATGCTACACACACGCACACACACACACAGACACACACACACGCACACGCACATGCACATGCACATGCACACATGCACGTGACTTACTGCCAGAGGATTAATGTATCTATTACTATGAGCAGACATGCACACACATAATCACATACAGATACAGTATATCCATATGTATTGCCACTCTGATAGTGGTACACACACACACACACACACACACACACACACACACACACACACACACACACACACACACACACACACACACACACACACACACCAAAGACCCCCTCACCTCAGCTCTTATGTCAGTGATGAGCCCTCTTTGAGTACACACATACACACACACACATGAAGCACAGTGCTGATATTTCAGCCCCCCTCCCATGCCTCTTGTAGCCATTATCTTAGTGCTATTGATTCACCTCCTCTCCACTAGCGACATAACCAGAAACCCTAGTGGATAATTTTCAAGGGCGTTTATAAATACAAAATGGGAGGGATGGATGGATGGATGGATTGCTCTGTCCGTGTGAAAAACGGAATGTGTGTGTGTATGTGAGAGAGAGAGAGAGAGAGAGAGAGATAGAGAGAGAGAAAGAAAGAAAGAGAGAGAATGCCCTTGCTGGCAGACTGTGTGTGTTGGGCTCGGGTATTGTGGCCTAAACTCTGAATGCACAAAGACCCAAAGTGGCAGGTCTAATTTCTCCTGATTCAGCAGAATTCCTGTTTGTTTTTCAACCAAGTCCTTGTGCGCACGCACACACACACACACACACACACACACACACACACACACACACACACACACACACACACACACACACACACACACACACACACACACACACACACACACACACACACACACACACCTCCCTAACTGCGTGTCACAGACCTACTTTGACTCCTAGTCAAGTTCTTCCTTTGAAAGACTCTTACCACCAATTTAACAGAAGGGGAATCAATCAATTCAACAATTACCACAAAGACATGGAAGTCACAGATATATATACAATTGTATTCTATCATTCTGGGCTGTACAGTCAAGTTAATTGTGAACTCTGAGGAATCCGCACAAGAGTGAATCTTCAACATAATATTTCAGTGGAGACAACATCATCAACAGTCAATTAGTGTATTATATTGAATATATTCACATTATTTGTGCATTTGGACACCTGCATTTTCACACTGCTACTGTAAATGACAATATAGCTGTAGTGCTAAATTACTCTTTCAACGCATCAGCACATCTGTTGGCTGTTTGCACGGAGCTGCAGGTGTTTAGTTCCACGTTTGGTTCCACTGAAGTACTCCATCGTCATCCCAAAGAGAGAAGCTTGTCGTTGATTGTCTCTTACCAGACTGCCTGTGGCGAGTCAGTTACTATTCTGGTTATTTTGTGAATGGAGGAGGACTATCGGTAGCCAACCAGTTGCTTACATAGAGTACCTCCCTGTTATCAGACTCGTATTAGTCTGCCTATTGCGGATGTGCTGCAGTGCTGTTGAGAAACGTGCCATAGTGCGAGGTTACAGGGTTGAAAACATGTTGAACTCTACCAGCCATGTTGGCAGAGAAAACCAACCTGTGGTTATGGACGGTTATGGCAGCAGACAGTAACGTTCTTTTTGTCTGTTGTTTCTTTTACCCAGTAGAATTGCGGAAGTAGATCTCACAACCGGATCACACTGTTGGGTAGAGTTGTTTAGTACCACAAAGTGTGGTATGGGGAACCCCGGGGGTCCTTGATGTTGGTTCCAGGGAATCCCCAGCTAAATGAGGGACAGTTTAAACAGTTAAACACACAGCCCTGGTTAATTGTATTTATTTATTTCATTTTTCAACAAATCTTCTCTTATGGGGGTTCCTGACAAAATGGGGGCCAAATACATTAAATAAATACATACATTTGGGGGTCCTTGACATGAAAATGTTTGTGAAACACTGGTGTTGTCCATCTCATCTGTGCTGTGATGAGCAGGACAGGATCCAACCTCATCAACAACAACAACACCAACAACATCACCACCGCAGGGGAGCTCAGAGGTGGAGCTGCAACCCGGGCAACGTATGTGTGTGTGTGTGAGATTCAGCATGGGGTAGGGCAGAGGGCAGGATGCATCTGTTAACAGAGGGGAGCCAGAGTGTGTGTGTGTGTGTGTGTGTGTGTGTGTGTGTGTGTGTGTGTGTGTGTGTGTGTGTGTGTGTGTGTGTGTGTGTGTGTGTGTGTGTGTGTGTGTGTGTGTGTGTGTGTGTGTGTGTGTGTGTGTGTGTGTGTGTGTGTGTGTGTGTGTGTGTGTGGGGGCTGTTCTCTGTGTCCGGTGGACCTGACCATGGCTTGTCTTCCTCTGAGACCCAGACAGAAATGCCTCACAATTTCCTGTAGTTCTCTCTCTCCCTCTCCCTCCTCCCACTGTGTCATTGATCTGCTGTTGTTTATCAATCAAACGTTTTGCTATTTTAAAAACCACAAATCCAAGGAGGAAGTGAGAGTGGGAGACCAGACACTGCAGTGGTAAAAGAAGAAAACCACCACAGCAAAAGCGTCTTGTTAAAGAACACTCAAATTCTTTGCCTTAAGAACCTTCGTGCCTCACGTAACATTTCGTCAAGCAGAACATCTCCACCCATCTGGGAGCTGGGTATTACTAGCTGTACAGAGAGAGAGAGGGAGAGGGAGAGAGGGAGAGAATGAGATAAAGGAAGGGAGGGAGAGGATAGAGAGAGACAAGACAAAGGTAGAGAGATAGAGGGAGGGAGGGGGAGAGAGAGAGGAGACAGAGGGCGACAGGTTGATATCAGACCATCTCATGAATATTCATGACGGACACATGCAAGGCTGTTTTTGGCAGGGACTTCAAGGTGTGCACTGCGGGCATGAGCGCACACACATATACCTTTACACACAGGTCTAGACATACATACACATCCAGATGCAGGTCTACAAGCATGCGTGTGCATGGGCACACATACACATAACATGCAGGTAATGTACACCTGCATGAAGGTACACAAACATAACCCCACGATACAGTTGTTGTCACTCTTTCAAATCCACGTACAGAAATACACACAGTGTAGATCCCACCCATTTCACTTAAAAAATCAATAATTTGACATCAGAACGGAAATACCACGCAACATGGTAATCGGATGATTAAACATGAATGAAATATACATATCATATTGCAGGTATTACTCAGTGATATAAAACATAAGATCTCACACATTGTGAGCTTGTACTGTAGATTGCTATTTTTTTAAAACGTATGTAAATCTTTGCCTATTTCAACACTAGGTTGAAAGTGGTAAAGAGTCGGGACACATCGGCTGCACAATTACAGATGTCAAAAAATGGCAAACCGATATGTACTGTATAGGTCAGGCTCTACATTTGTGTTTCTATCCTATCTGTACCTCCATCTCTTTCTCTCTCTCTTTTCAGACAACTAGGGCAATGTAAGAGCTTTTGGCAGTGCCGACCAGCTTCCCGCCTGTCACAATCCTGGCACCCCTCCCTTCGTTTGTACTTGTACCTGCCAACTAATGGCTGTTTATCCACCCAGCAGAACCCCCACGCCAACCAACGACAGCTCAATCTAGGGCAGTGACAGCCAATGACAGCCCAGTATTGACCACCTGCGACAGCTAACGACCACTCCGTTCTAGCGTGGCGCTAACCGACACTTGTCCAAGCTAGCGCCAAACCAGAGACTGGGCCCCCCGCGTCAGCCAATGACATGATGACTTTTTCCACACGTCGGCCAATGACATGACTTGTTCGCCATGTCAGCCAGTGACGTGATGACTTGTTCCTCACGTCAGCCAATGGCATGACGACTTGTTTAAAAAAGGGGAACTTCAGTGAAGACCTCACTTTCTATTCTAGTTTTACTTCAACATTAAGGTTCAAACGGAGGTACTAGCTGCTCCTGTGGCTGAGGGGAAATGTAGAGAGGTAGTTAGGGGTCTGTGTGCGTCCGTGTGCGCGCGTGTGTGTGTGTGCGTGCGTGCGTGTCCAACTAATGTCACCTCCAATTCCAGATTCTATGCATTCCCTTTGTCCCAGCTGCTACAGTACTGTATAGAAGACACATGCATACGCACACACACAATCAGTGCCCTATAGTATTAGGATTGAGAGAAAGAGAGAATTGGATTCTCTAGAGAATATTCGACTCTTTCTTCTCTTCATTTGCCTCCATCTCGCTGTCCTCGATTTCAACCCTCGCTTCACTTTCACCTCTTTCTCTATTATATGCTTCCTATCTTTCACTATGTCTCTCTTTGTGACTCACATCCTGTCTCTTTCTCTCTGTGTCCCAGGCCTGTCACGTATGCTCTTCTTCTCTCTCCTCTATTAGTCTCTTTCTTTCTGTATTCTTTGTCTTTACTCTCTCTCATTCCCACCATCCCTCTGTATCTTTCCTTTTGTCTGTGTCTGTCTGTCTGTCTGTCTGTCTGTACTGTTCTGGATCTCCAGTAACAAGATGGAGGGCAGGTGTGTGCTGAACTTCTAATCCTTCTAAGCCAAAAGGGCCATGCAGTTCACATGCACTTTGTCTTTGTGTGTCTTTGTGTGTGTGTGTGTGTGTGTGTGTGTGTGTGTGTGTGTGTGTGTGTTTCCCGACACTGTCCGATTGTGCACCTTTTAACCACATTACACCACGCTGACAGTGGCCTCAATTGATCTTTCAAACGTTTCTACAGGGCTAAATTTGAATGTGTGCGTATGTGTGTCTATTGGTTACAGACACGTCACCCGTGTGTGTGTGTGTGTGTGTGTGTGTGTGTGTGTGTGTGTGTGTGTGTGTGTGTGTGTGTGTGTGTGTGTGTGTGTGTGTGTGTGTGTGTGTGTGTGTGTGTGTGTGTGTGTGTGTGTGTGTGTGTGTGTGTGTGTGTGTGTGTGTGTGTGTGTGTGTGTGTGTGCGTGCGTGTGTGTGTGTCGATGAATGAGAGAGGGGTAAGAGCTGGAACACGGGATGAATGGAATAATACAAGAAGAAGTGAAGGTGGAGGGAGTGGGTGGAAGGATCCCTAAGGATGGCGAGAGTCCATTTGGTTGCATTGTTACACTCAGAGTTATAAATGGGTAAATTACACTGCAGATTTTACTGTGTAAATGTACACTCGCAAACGCACACACACACACATTCATTTGCGAAGACATTGCGGGAAGATTTGGAAAATACTTTTTGAGGTATGATCACTTCTTTTATTGATTTTTGCACGTGAGAGCAGGTGAGTGTAAAACGTCAGAGTTACCTGTGGATGTCTGACCTCATTCACTAACCGGTTTAGTAATGCAATTCTCACATATAGAATGAAATGTGTGTTTGACCATTTAGGATGGTTTGGGTCTTTTAAACTGTTTCCTGAGCCATTGGCACGATGATGTCGCTGCAGCTGCCTCAGTTCAAGGATTGGTCACATGAGGTTGGTGCATTGATTTGTCCTGAGGAACAGTAAACTCACAGGACAACACAGAGGCCATTTGTCACTATACTGACCTCTAGAGGCCAGTCACCTTCATGTCAAACAACATTCTAGTATGACACCACTGTCTGTCAAAGCCTGTAACCGCAATGTCGCTAAAAGAGTTCTAACATTGAATTTTTACCTCACCAAGCAGATGTTTGTCATGTAAATACATTTTAGGTTGTTTGTTTAGGGGGTCATTATGTTACATCAGGGAATCCATGATCCAAACTAGCTTTAATCGAAGACGAATCTTTCACGAACCTATTATTATCTTATTATCTATATATTATATATTATATATTATATATTATTATCTTGTATATGATATCCTGTTCATTCCTTGAGGTAGGAAATGAATGTTTGCTGAACAGAGGACTACAGAAGTTAGACATGATTTGTGTCATCAACACTGTCTGTGCATCACCCAGATTGATTGGATAAAGATTTTAAAATGGCCTTATTATCTCAGGTTTGCTGCCATCATAAATTATCTATAGGTCATGTGCACATGCCACTCGCAAAATTGGCTTTATTATATATATTTTTTTATTGCTTTGGCTCCCAGTGTTGTAAAGTCTTGTACAGCAGAGTTATTTTAACCTGGAGAGTCTAAAAATGGACCCTTACGGACCTGGACCTATATGGACTGTAACAAGTCTTTCAGAGTTAATACTGTGCTATTGACTCTGGCAGGCAACTAGCCATTATTTAGGAGGCCTTGTTCTGCTCAAAATAACTCTAGCAGGCTGGTAAAACAGTGCAGGTGGCTGGTGAATTTATGGAATTACCTGGAGAGTGTACGCAGGAAGAAATGAGGCTAGCTTCCTGTCGTGTCTATAAGAACATGTGGGCGCGCCGTTGCTTATGCTGAACATCTGTATTCTGTCAGTAGTTATTGCATCCTCCTCCTTTGTGTTCCAAGCAAATATGATCTTGATTTGTGTTTATCCCCTCTGGTTGCTTTTGCCAAATAGTCCTGGCAATATTCACTTATAATATCCAGCAGGTGCAGTTCAACGGCCATAGTTTTTTTGTGTGTTTTTTCTTTTTTAAATAAATAATGTTGTTAATTTTCTATTTTATTCTCCTAATACAATCATTATGCCAATTCCCCATAAACAATGAACATTGGTCCCTGTTTCTGCTTACCCCCACTCTTGGCCAGGGGAGGGTGTAGTCCACTCTGTCTCAAGAAGTGGTCCACAGATTATTTATTTTTATTGTAGCTTTTTGTTAAATGTATAAAACAATGTTTAAATAATATTTCATAAGTGACTGTTAAGGGCTTGATGTACTTTTGCTGTGCATGTCGCGCAAAGAAAATAGCCAATCTACATTTCAAAGTGTTGCACTGCGTATAAATCACACTTTAAATTTGTTAAATATTACTAAAAATAAATACATGAAATAGAAATTACATCTGCGGACGGCCCTTGAGGATTGTTCTGAATAATTATGCTAGTGGCCAGGGCTAAAAAAGGATGTGTAGACCATTGGTTCTCAAAGTAGCCCCCAAGGAACAGGGGTCCTTGGGGGTCACCAGGGGGTCCCCAGCAAAATTAGTTAATATGGCGTCACAATCATTTTAACCACTTTAACCATATTGTATGCATTAGCTATTCAAAAATAGCAGATATACAAGCTCACAGGCTTGTAGATCTGCTATTTTTGAAAAATCATGAACATTTGAGAGGGGTCCACGGCCAAATACGTATGATTCTGGGGGTCCTTGACATGAAAAAGTGAGAACCACTGGTGTAGACAAGTGCACGTTGGAGTGCCCGCCCAAGCCGAAGGTACCATGATGGTGGTCGCGTCGCGATGCGACGCGTTGGGAGCTTGTAGATCTGCTATTTTCAAATAGCCTAGGTATAAAATAGGTTTAAAGTGGTTAATGTATGTTTTATAATAATTTATATCTGAAAAGTAACTAGTAACTAAAGTTTTCAAGTAAATGTAGTGGAGTAAAAGTACAATATTTGCCTCTGAGATGTAGTGGAGTAGAAGTAAAAGTATTGGAAATACTCAATTAAAGTACAAATACCTCAAAATTGTACTTAAGTACAGTACTTAAGTAAATGTACTTAGTTACTTTCCACCACTGGTATTCATACAGTAAGTGCAATTTGTATTTCTGTCCTTCTGTCCCCGCCACCGGGGTCATCTCACTCTCACTGTCTCTCATCTCTCGTCTCTCTCTCTGTGTCTGTGTGTGTGTGACGTCTCCCTCTGTGTGTGAGGAGCAGGGAGCGTTGTTAAGTGATGCTCTGGTGTTGTGTGTCTTCCACCTGACGTCATTTAATGTTGCATCATCATGAGCACTTCTTGCTGCATTGTCCTTGCACGCACGCACGTACGCTCACTGCAGCCTGAAACGTGTGAAGGATGTCTATGACAGACAGTTACTTGGCCACTGGGCTCCCTCCGACAAATGTGAATAGATTTTTTATAATCCACTAAATTGATACTTGAGGCCTATTTTATACTTCATCGTCTTTGTTGTACGACAGTGTCACCTAAAAATAGTGAAGGTAACAGATCTAAGCTCACAGCTGTTAGCTTGTAAATCTGCAGGGTTTTTTGCAATTTTTGCTGGAACCAATGCAATTTAAAAATAGAAAGAGAAAAGACAAAATGCAAAGAAAAATACATGATTGATGAACTTTCAAAATTGGTTATTTTATTAAAATACTATATTCATCCCACGGGGAAATGCCTTTTTAGCTCAGGTGGTCATATTAGCGCTCAGGGGGGAGCAGTGAGGGGTTAAAAGGATATTTAACTTTAAAAAAACGGGACGGGGGGGGATACATGCGACGGGACGCGCAATAACCCCACTTTGCAACTACTTTCGCCTGCGCACTTCACTGGGTATGGACTAGTATTTGAAAGTGAAATATCCATTTAAGTGTCTTGCTCATGGACACCTTGACACCTTCCTTTTCTTTTTTTTAATTATTTTTAAAAAGGTCTTAAAAGTCCTTAAATTGTCATTTCACTGTCATGTTGGGACCCCCCCCAATATCATGTGGGGATCCCTCTGGGGGTCCCGACCCACAGGTTGAGAACCACTGTTCTAAACCTCTGTTCTAAATCCTAAGAGTTTTCTGAAAAACGTATGTTGCTATATACAGTATATAGCTAAAATCTAAAATGACAGAGGTGCTTTCCCGGTTAGATAATTGGTTAAATAGTCCTCCATGGCTCTGGACTCTGCGAGACCATCTCTGTCCCCGTCGATGTACAATGGAGCAAATGTTATGGCCGTGCTAAAATGCTTTGGGGAGACCCGGTACCCTTTCGCCCCCGCAAAGCCAAACGGTCAGTCTGGGTTTAACAGCGCGTTATATCACCGGTGGAAACGAGGGAAGGGCTACCGAACGCTTGGTCCCATAGCTACTATATCACACTGGAATTGGCTGCATTAGGTTAAATGGGGTTTTATATGAGAAGGTTAGAGGGGGGAAATTATTACTCGCTAAATTGTTTTTCCTACTTTGCCTGCCTGCCATGAATTAAGTCTGTTAGGAAAAAAAAAGTCTAGTGGAGCTAAAGTAAGAAAACACGTTCACAAAAATGGACTGCATGACTATATACACAGTATATACACAGTGTGTGTATATACACACAGTTTTTAGAGTGAACTTGATCGTTGCCTGGCTTGGTCTCCTACAGTAGTTGAATTGATGGATTCATACAGCATTCATATTTAATCTGCTAAGTTTCTCATCATTAATGCATGAGCAGAATGGGAGACCCCACTCCTCCCCTCTATGCCCCCCATGGGGAGATGTTGGGAAAACGGGGGGGAGGGGATTAGAGCTCGATTAAGTCTTGAAGTGTGAATAAGAGCCATGAGACTGCTGCAATTAGACACATCCAACCCTCTGTCTGTCTGTCTGTGTTTAACTGTCTGTCTTTCTTGCATTATTGCTTTTTTCTTCTTCTTTACCTTTTCCCTCACTTCTTCTCCCCACTCAGTCTCTCCTACTCCTCTCTCCCTCCCTCCCTCTTTAGTCGCCCCCCCGCCACTCTCTACCCCTCGATCACCCATATTATCTACGCATTATCACCCCTCCCCCCATGCCTGCTGTTCAGCCTATTTGCTCCATATGATCAGCTGTGTCTCAATAATAACCTCTGTGTTTATTGAACTATGTTAGGATGCTGTGTGTGTGTGTGTGTGTGTGTGTGTGTGTGTGTGTGTGTGTGTGTGTGTGTGTGTGTGTGTGTGTGTGTGTGTGTGTGTGTGTGTGTGTGTGTGTGTGTGTGTGTGTGTGTGTGTGTGTGTGTGTGTGGACTGATCCATTCATTGCCGTCTCTTTATCTGTAGTTGGGTGGATGTGTGCAGTGCATGCTGGGAGAAAGAGATTCATTCATCGCTGCCACCTAAAAACTGCTCCATCATACAGAAATCAATGACTATTTACCTGAGACTGAGGCCTCTCTCTATCTCTCTTTCAATCTCTCGCGCTCTCTTATTGATCTATCTATTTATTTCTATCTCTATCTCTCGCTTTCTCTTGTCTCTCTCTCTCTCGTTCTTTCTCTCTCTCTTTTCTCTCTCTCTCTCTGTGTAGCTCTTCATTCTCCTCTGAAGTTCTTCCCATCTCCTAATACTGTCTCTCTCTCATACACAAACTCTTGTCTCAGTTTTTCTTGTCTTCCTCTGATACCTCTCCCCTTTTATCTAATAGAATTGGCTACACTTGACATCCTAGGTGTTGTCTATTGACTGATACTCCTCAGTTCATAGTTTAGAGTGTTTTTGTGAGAGAGAGGGAGAGAGAGAGAGGGGGGGGCGGGTGTGAAGCCTGCTTTGCCCTGGGCTCAACACTAAGTGAGCCAGACATTGCATTGCTCTGCTCTACCTAATGGAAAATGGATTTCACTTTAATGCAAGCAAACTTGTCAAGATTCAAATCTAATGTTGGAGATGCTGTGTGTGTGTGTGTGTGTGTGTGTGTGTGTGTGTGTGTGTGTGTGTGTGTGTGTGGGGGGGGTACAGAGACAGAAGAGATCGGTGGTGGGGCAGGGTGTGTGTGTGTGTGTGTGTGTGTGTGTGTGTGTGTGTGTGTGTGTGTGTGTGTGTGTGTGTGTGTGTGTGTGTGTGTGTGTGTGTGTGTGTGTGTGTGTGTGTGTGTGTGTGTGTGTGTGTGTGTGTGTGTGAATGTACAGAGATGAAAAATAGATTGTACATTATTCATCCTTACACTCTGACAGGCCCATTCTGAGCGGTGTGTGTGTGTGTGTGTGTGTGTATTTGGCCTAGCCTATTACTCAGATGTTTACTTTAGCTGCCACTTGTGCAGCTAAAGTGAATGAGCGTCATTTTCCTGGCTGTTAATTGGTCAACTCGTTAGCGGTGGCTAAGTTTAGATGATGTTTGCGCAGCTCTGCAGAAAAGCAAACAGTAAAATATCAGTTAATTTAACTGTAAATGGACCCTGTGCACACTCTGGCTCTGAAACTATCACAATTTATCACCTAACAGTTGTTGATATTCACAGCTGCTGTAGCCTCAAAGACATTCAACCTGATGTTCCTATTTTGAGTATGTCATTATAGGTGAAAACATTTGAACGTTTAGCAAATGGTGATGCGTTGTGAGCTTGTAGATCGGCAGTTTTCTGTGAAGATGTTAAGTGCAGAGGGGGAAAATGAGGGGGCCACCGGTCAATGAAGTATATAGGGTTTAAGTGGTTAATATGTAGTAGTCCCTTAACTGCCCAACCCCCTAACCCCATTAAACAATATATTCCCTGCCCTTCCCTTAATTCCACACACTTAAGTGGTTGGTGGCCATGTACAGTTACAACAGGGAAGAGGAGGGGGTAGGGGGGGGGGGGGGGCAGGCAGTGCCCCTCCCCAGACTTAACATCTTTAATATTGCATGGTGGCACCATGGCTCTATACAACCCCAGTGTAGCATTTGGCGATGTGTGTGTGTGTGTGTGTGTGTGGTATCGGGAGGGGTGGCAGATGATGATCAGGCAATGGAGGAGGCGGGCTGTAGGTTCGTCCGGTGTCGCAGGAGAACGTCCTCTCTCACCCTCACTCTCTCTCGCTCCAAACTGGTAAGGCGCTCTGGGGCAGTACACTAGTAGGATGTTGGTTTTGTGTTACACCACCGTGCGTAGTAGTTTGTCGTTCGTTAGCTGGTGTGTGGGTCTGAAAGCTCACCTCTTCACCCTCCACCTCACCCCCTGGCACTCCTCCCTCCTTGTAATCCCTTCGTGTCACCCTTTTGATGTTAGTTATGCTATGCAGATGTATGCAATTAATTGTTCACGTTCTGTGTTAGTTAGTTAGTTAGTTGTTTTGCTTGATCACAAATGTACAGAATGTTATTTAGATGGCGTGTTGTTTTTGACAGATGCTACAGTAGGTTCATTGTTTACCCGGTATCCTAGTTTACTTGAAGCACTACAGTGTTTTCTTTGTCACTCTACTCATGTGACTATTTACCCTGGTGTTTGTTGACTAGGGTTCGTGCCAATTACTCTGTAAATGGCATGACGCACTTGTAAGTCACTCTGGATAAGAGTGTTTGCTAAAATCGTAAATTGATGCGAAAGCTGTGGATGCCATTAGGAATACGGTAGAGTTGGTCAGTAACTCTGCAACATCCTGAGTGTTGAAATGGACAATCAATGCTCTGTGCTCTGTTTGAGTTGCTCTGTGGCCCTTTAGAGAGAGATAGCATGTTAGCGAGAAGAAAGCACTTGAGATTTACTTTGTGATAAGTCACTGCTCATCTGACCTTTTTCTTTTGAGTCTTATCTCGACGGCTAATCTTTAAGCCGTCTGCTCAAGTTTGAAGTTGGTTGAGAGACAGAGAGAGAAATGAGACAGAGCGAAATTGGATTTTATCTTTACTGACGGCTGCTGTGCTCAAATAGTTTTTCTTCTTCTCCTAGGGGCGGTCTGTGGGGATGTACTGTGTGTGTGTATTATGTATTTGCAAACATACAGTGCATGTGTGTAACGTGCGTGCAGGAGCACGTGTCCTCAGTTCCCTGATTCCTGTATCCATACAGCTAGAGCGTATATCGTTGCTGTTGGGCAGAAAACTTGTATCTCCATATTTCATCTCTTTATGCTTTTTCATAAATGAATATCCTATTTTATACTTTTTCGTTAGACAGTACCTCACAAAAATTGCGAAAACAGCCAATCTACAAGCTCACAACGCGCAGAAAACTTGTATCTCCATATTTCATATCTTTATCCTTTTTTCATAAATGAATGTCCTATTTTATACTTTTTCGTTAGACAGTACCTCTGAAAATTTGCAAAAATAGCCAATCTACAAGCTCACAACGTGCGTATTTTTGAACATGTCTGCCTGTAATGACATGCCCCAAATAGGGACGCCAGGTTGAGTCAGGTTAAGTCTGTCTGTGGGTTATATAAATATTGCACCAATGAAAAGTATTAACAAGAGCTTGTGACTGAATAATAACTATATTGGAACACAGGTTATTTTTCCCCCCTTTTTTCCATTTCCTGTAAAATAACGTTTTTTGGACATACTGTGCAAGGTTTCCACCCGACAGCGGCGATATCTAACAGACAGGGAGGATGTCTACATAATGAGGAGCTGTCTAGAAGGGCATCTTGTGGCCAGATTTACCGTCTTATAGCTGTGCTACGCTCACCTCAGCGCCGTGAAAAGCAGCCTCCCTTCTTCCTCCACTTTCACTACTAATATTATCCGCCGGGCAGCTCAGCCATATAATTTACAGTCGTCTGAAGGAGCTTCCCTTCATGTTAATGGCCTACCAGCATAAGCTGTCAGAGCAGAGGCTGCCAAATTGCTTCAGACTGTCAGGGAAAAAGGCATGTGTGTGTGTGTGTGTGTGTGTGTGTGTGTGTGTGTACATGTGCAGTTATGTATCTCTGTTGAACTTGAACTCACGTTTTCTCCTTCTCATCCCCACTTCCTGTCTGTCTGCACAGCTTCCTGCCGACCTCAATAAGATGCACCTGACAGACCACGCCCACCAGCAGGTGACGCACATGGCTCCCAGCCAGTCAGGATGCAGCATCGCCAGCGACTCGGGGAGCAGCAGCCTATCAGACATCTACCAGGTGGGAACCTCCTTTTTTTCCTGTCTCGGCTGTCCCTTTCTGTCTGTCTGTCTGTCTGTTTGTTAGTGTATCTATCCATCTGTCTGTCTGCTGAGCTCTCCCTCCCTCTATGCCTGAGATGTTTTAACCAAAATAGGCGCGCGACCACCTGTGTACATTAGGATGGCGTTTCATGCACTTTGCTCTGCCTTCTCCTTCTTTAGAGAAGTGCAATCCACACTTTCTTGTCTGCTCCACATTGCCACGCTGAAGTGTTGACAGTCTCTGATCTGAGATTGGTGGGTGTTCACTCATTCATGCAGATGACGTCACCACAGTCCCTTGCAATGCACACAGCAAACGGGTGCAAATGAAGAAAGAATACAGACTTTTACAGAGCAGCGGAAAATCTTGGATTTGTTAGGACTTGACTGGCCCCTCTGCATCAGCTGCTACTCTAGCACGCACGCACATTCCTTATATACAGTATATACTTTGCCCCCTTCCCATACAAGCCTATTGTAACTTCAAACTCCATTTTAACCATGTTAGATTCACTGAAAACGCCCGTCCTTGGTTGTGGTGACTGATATACTGATGTGATATTTTGGAAGATGAAGAAAATAGATTTTTTTAATGGAAAAAAGTAATTGAAAAAACACGGCCTCCTCACGTAGCCTATTAGAAGGACAATATCAGTCACCAGAACCAAGGATATGTGTTTTCAATGAATCTATCATGGTTAAAATGGAGTTTGAAGTTACAATGGGTTTGTATAGGAGGGGGGCGTGTCTGATAAAATGAATATCAAATATTTAAATACTGAATCAAGCAACTTAAAAACTGTCTAGGCTAAGGTGCTCACAATAGCCAGAGTAGACGTTAAAATGACCCCAAATAAGTTTGAAAGTGAAATATCCCTTTAATGTGATTAAGGCAAGTAAGAAAACTGGGCTAAAGCTAAAGAAAACATGATTGTTATATGAACTCATTTTGGTTGAATGAATGTTGATTCATTACAGGACATCTATTGCCAACTTACTATGCATTTGACACTTGGCTCTGTGCTGTAGGTCACTGTGCATAGGGGCTTAATTAATCCGCTTAAGTCCTGCCATGTCAATGTTTATGTAATAATTATGGCATCATGGTGGCCTGCAGGTCTCGGTGTCCTGCTGCAGGAATCCACCCTCTATGTGACATTTCCCAGCAGTCAATAGATGGTCGTGCCTGGGGATTTAACGGCTCGTGTGAAGTGTGTGTACGGTATTTAATAAGGGCCAGGAATCAATAATCTGTAGGTGGCACACACCGCAGGTATACAGCTTTTTCTGTACTTCACACACACACATGCACACGCACATGCGCGCGCACACACACCCTTCGTCACATGCACGTGCACCCACCCACTCACACAGACTTGAATGTCACAACCTTTAGAGCTGACATTACATTCCAGTATGTATGGTTCTCATATAGCACTGTTTCTCAATTAGTGGTCCACGGACCACTAGTGGTCAATGGCATAATTTACGATTGGTCTGTAGGAAATTGAAAAACCTTTTGTTAAATATACCCAAAATATGTAAATAGTCCATCAAATTTAAGACAATTTTGTTGAACTAAATATGCATTGAGAACCAAAGTCTGACTGCCGCTAGAGGCTATCTCCCTGGGTCACAGAGTTATTTTTTTCCAATGAAAATAGGGTCTCAATAGCATCGTGGCATATAAGAACTGTGTTCCAAATATAAACAAATGAGTCTGGCAATTTTACTCATATGGATACGAAGCATCAATTGGCGGTGAAAAAGTAAAAATGTATCCAAAGTCTCCAAACACAAATTATGAAATGTAACTCAATATCATAAACGACACACGAGTCACATACTTGATAGAATCGCTAGGCTGATGAGTTTATTTTTGGAACACAGTTCTTGACACATATGACGCAATCTAAAATGTATATACAATATAGTACAGAGCCGGGCTCGGCTCTGTACTTAGTTTGCTCTTTTTTCCCGTCTACGCCTCTTAAGTCTCTTCAGCAAAAATTACAAATGGTTCAAGTTAGTTTCTAGGCCTCTGTGAGACAAACAGAAGGACCCACTCCAGGGTATATCTCATCACACCATGTGTTTATGATGGAGCTGTGATGGTCTGTCCTCCTTCACTGACTCACTTCATACTGGATCTCAATGAGGTGGACCCGGGTCACATACTGTAGGTAACTCCCTTCAAGCCCTCTCTGATTCCATATTGCTCACACAGAGAACCAGTCAGCGACTCGTCTCTCCGTTTTTTTTACACAGCTGCCTCACAGACCTGAACCCTGGTCAGCATTTCACCCCTTGACTGTCAACGCCTCAACCAAGATCTATCTCTCTCTCTCTCTCTCTCTCTCTCTCTCTCTCTCTCTCTCTCTCTCTCTCTCTCTCTCTCTCTCTCTCTCTCTCTCTCTCTCTCTCTCTCTCTCTCTCTCTCTCTCTCTCTCTCTCTCTCTCTCCACGTCTTGCTCTCATCCTTTCTTGCTCTCATCCTTTCTTTCTTTCTTTCATCCACGCCTTATCTCCTATCTCCTTTCCTCACTCCTTTCCCTCTTAATCTCTCTTTCTCTGTGTGTGTGTGTGTGTGTGTGTCTCTGTCTGTGTCTCTTCTCTCCCCCCCTCCACTTTGTCTTAAGTATGGCATGACAGTTATGTGAAGTGTGGGGGTGCGTCATCACAGATCAGCGGGCAGGAACTGACTGATGTCCCCGTCACCAAGATCAGATGTGTCCTTCTGGCCCGGGGAGGGATCTGATCTGAGACCAGGAGAATATAGGAGTAGAGAGGATAGGACACATCACTGTGCAGGGAGAGGTCTGATCTGTGACCAGGAGAATATAGGAGCAGAGAGGATAGGACACATGACTGTGCAGGGAGAGGTCTGATCTGAGACCAGGAGAATAGGAGCAGAGAGGATAGGACACATCACTGTGCAGGGAGAGGTCTGATCTGAGACCAGGAGAATAGGACCAGAGAGGATAGGACACATCACTGTGCAAACACATTACCTAACGCAAAGAGAGGGGAGATGGAGGGAGAGGAATAGACATGACAAGAGAGAGAGAGAGAGGGAGAATTTTAGTTGCCCTCTTAATCCCAGGCATTCAGTTTTATGACTTGTGACATGACTTATGACGGATCTAACAGTTTATTGCATAATGCTGCTGTATTTGTATTTGTATAACGATGCTGCTATTTGAAGTCGGTGCACTTAATGAAATTGCGTTGTATTCCGAATACAGTGACAATAAACATCTTATCTTAACTGACGACACAACGATGTCATGATGCAACACGTTGCTCTGCTATTTTCGGTATTTGTCATAATTATGACGACGTATAGGGCATAACCAGGCAGGCCTTAACCTGGAACCCTCAGGGGAAAAGAAAACCAGGAAGACCCAGAAACAGCTGGAAAAGGTCTGTCGAAGCGGAACTCAGGGAAAAAGGAACATCTCGGAAGGAAGCAGAGAAGATCTCCCCAAAAACAAACTAGCTGGAGGAAATTCATAAAATGACCTATGCTCCCCAAAGAGCAAAAGGGTTTAAGTCATAGGGCATAAGTGGTTATAATACTTCTCCGCTAGAACTGATCAGTGAACCTTTGTTCGCTCTGCTATTTCAGGCATAAATTTGTCCCCCGTGGAAGTGTATGTGTGTTTTCTCTTGACAGCTAATGTCCTTGGAAGGCGCCCTTATGCATTTCAAGCTCCTTTGTGCCCCCCCCCCTCTCTCTCTCTCTCTGGGGTGTCTGTGTCGTAGTCTGCTGTTGCAGACCTGAAAAGAGTCGTCGTTATCTTGTGTGCATGGTCCCAAATTCATTGCATCATCATAGATCATCACTGTCCTTTTTTTTGGTGTGTTAACACAATAAAAAGACATTAGCTGAAGCATGAAAATGGGGGAAAAAGAAGAAGAAAAAACAGGGACGTCAGAGTTTATTTCGGGAAGGAAGGATTCAATTCTGGCATGTCCAGTCCCATTCATTAAATCGTGAGTCGATGGACTCGCAATGGAATGGGGCGGCTTGTCTGTTTTAAGGCAGTCATCCAGGGCCAGACATAGGGTTGTTGTAATAGCTTGTCCAATCCAATTCATGAATGCCCTGTGCCAGCTTAATTTCCCCTTGAGTCTGAGGGACCTACTGTATAATATACTTGGCTGGTTGGGTGTCAAATTCTAAGACCTTGAGAAAATAAATCGTACGCATATTAACTTATTTGGTTTATTTTCATTAATGTTGATTTGTTATATCATGTTGAGTTATTGAAGGACAGTGATAGTACATCCATAGCAGGCCAACTTGCTATGCATTTTGACACTTCAGACTTCAATGTCAGCTTTTGTCAAAATTAAATGGCCAATGTTTCAAACCCTGTCCATTCGCTCCTTCTAACGACGGGGAGAGAATGGACATACAGTTATTTGAAGCATCTGCTTCAACATGCAACACACACTATGGTCTAAGTTTCCGAATGGAAGAATAGGGAGACAGCCTCCAACCACTGCACATATTTTTCAATAGGGGGGCTGCCGCCAGAGGCTATGGCTATTTGGGGCTCCTGAGCATGGAAACGTTTGAGAACCCCTCTACTAGCCTAATGCTTGGAGGGGATGGATGGATGGGTGGGTGGATGGATGGGTGGATAGATGCATGGATGGCATTAGTCAAAAATATCATGCAGTTGTTTTCCGTTGGTCCTCGTGGTTGCCTCTGCCCTCATTAAAATAAATGTATATCTTTCAGGAGGTTTTGCCCTCAACCTGTCTTTTCTTGCTTCCTCTGCAAATACAATAAGCCAGCATGGGGATGGGGTCTTTCTCTACCCCCACACGCTCTCTTTGAAAAAACAAATTGAGATGAATAAAACATGGTCAAATTCTCCATGGTGCTGGACGAGGGGAGGTCAATTGGTCTCTGGCCCGCTTTAGGTTCCCCATAGAAGAGCCGGCAGATGGCCCACAATTCTGTTCCTACCACGGGGAGAGATGCTCCTCTCTCCTCCTGGGTTGATGGTTCAGTTCCCCAGGCTGATGTGGAAGCTTCTGAGGCCCATTAGCACCACGGCCACCATCTGTCTGCAAAGCGGAGGGAAATATGATGCATATGAATTATCACAGAAATATGTAATGCCCTATATCTATGTCGCATGACAAATGGCAAACATAGGCCATTTACAAGCTCACTATATTCAAATGTTTTGACAGTGGGTGGAAATGTGGGTATGGACTAGTAGGGGAAAACCCCTACTAGTCCATACCCACATTTCCACCCACTGTCCGTTCAGGCTATGGGACCGTAACTACAGATCCTATAGCCTGCGGGGGCCTCTTCAGCGACTACAGATCCCATAGCCTATACACAGCTTAAATTTTGGAAAAGAGAAGAATCGGCTTCCTCACTTCCTGCATAATTCCGAATGGTCAATGCAAGTTCAGATTGAGTGGACAACCCACTGAGGAGAAAAATACATGAGGACAGACTGCCAGTTTTGTTGATTCAATAGTGGATAGGACAATGACATGCTCAGGTTAAAAGTGTTCAAATATTTGCCTGTGATGTGTATACAAATATTTGTTCTTTGTATTGTTTTGAATGGAGAATTGGCTCGGGATTTCTAGCTAAAAGCTACACAGGTGTCTGCTCTGAGGTTATTGTACCGTTTTGTTTAGATGATATTGATACTGGAAAAACAACTCAAACAAGATGAGAAATTAGATAGTTGTATCCAATGTTGCTGCGGGAGTTGGCAGAGTTTTTATGTATTATTTATTGGTTTATTTATTTATCACTTTTGAAATGAGATTGTGCTTTCTTATTCCCTTCCCCAACTTGAGGATGATTTATTTCAACTGTAAAGCTTGATTTATAGTTCTTTTTGGCAAGCGATACCATTGTACTACAGAGTGTAAATTATGAGGCTCAAGATAGTGTAGAATATTTGATGCTCTTGCTTACATGCTACTGGAATCCAACGCAGTGATCTGTCTTACTGAATGTTCCGCAGATCTTGTCCTTGTCATTCTGTACCATTGCCAGCCAGCGACATACTCTGCCTTGTTGTGTATCCCTAAAGCCTCAGAAACGACACACATTGTGTAACTCACAATGTGTGTTTTTTAGTTTTTTGGCACCATTCCTGGAAGTGAAACATTTTCTGTCTTCTATGCTTGCTCGGAGGCCTGTTTTCTACTTATTTTTCATTTCAGTGCACACTGTGTGTGTGTGTCTGTGAGTCTTCTTTCCCCACCGTGGAGAGCGATGATATTGGACAAACCCATGAATGGCTTCCTCGCCCTCTTAACCAATGTCTGTACCCCCACCCCCTTCCCCCAAGGCGACGGAGAGCGACCTGGGAGACGTTGACCTGTCGGGGCTGCCGGAGGCCCCGGTGGACAGCGAGGAAGAAGAAGAGGAAGATGAGGACCTGGAGAGAGCCTCGGACACACTACTGGGCCGAGACCTTGTCCGAGAGTGTCTGGAGAAAGACCCGGCTGACCGCAACGACGACGACATAGGTATGCTGCTCCCTGGGTCTGTCTCTCTCTTTCTCTCTCTCTCCCTCCCTCCCTCACTCTCTGGCTCTATTTTTCCTTTCCTTTTACTCTCTTCATATAGTCTCTATCAGTGTGTATGTGTCTTATCTATTTGTGTCTTTCTCTGCACGGTGTTCACTTTCAAGTCACCTGGTGCACAAAAACCATTTAGATTTCAAATGTATTTTCATAGGTATTTTATAATACATTTCTTTAGAAGATTTTTCTATGCAATTTTAAATTCTTTCACTGAAAACGCTTCTTTACCAGTGACCAGCGAATAGCAGCTTCACTCCCTATTTCCATCTTTCGTCACTCCTCTCATCCTGCCGTATTGACACACACACACACACACACACACACACACACACACACACACACACATACACCCTCCCACCTGTTCACTCCCCCGCTGTGCTCTTTAAACTCGATTTCCCTTCCAGTTTATTTTCGTGCGGGCAATCAAAGGGAGTGTTCTCATTAATGAGACGTGGTGGGGTCCCAGTGGAGAAGGTGGCCCCGTCAGAGGGCCGAGGGAGGCAGAGAAGGGCTGTCCTGCTGAGCGCCCGCAGGGAGGTTGGCCTTCTATACCGATAGCTTGTTAGAGCCGCATCCAACGGAGAGGAGAGGACAGGTGAAGCGGAACGTACTGGGATCACATCGGCACAAAGCAATCAGGGTCAAACAAACAAACATTTTTTATTCATTGAATCATTTTTGAATGCTACCGATCACCATGATTCCGGTATGTGAAAGAGAGAGAAATCAAAGAGAGGTCGGAGAAGCATTGAAATTAACACCAGCCAAGCGCCAAATGCGGGTCGATTTCCCATTTGCCGAGTATGTTTCGGAAGCCCCACGACACTTTGGCGGGTGACTTTTCTTTTGCAACAAAATATCAGCCTTTGTGGCTCATAGGACGGGCGTTTTTTGTTGTAATAAAATATCAGCATTGATCGCTCAATGCGAGTAAAATGTGTAACAAAATAGCAGCTTTGGTGGCTCATACAGCACGGAAGGGAAGGAACTTGGTGGCTCACTAGATGCCAACTATATTGGTAATGTCTTAGTGTTTGATTTTTCCATAATCTGTCACTTGTCTACTTTCACTGTGCAGGCATGCGTTGTCTCTTATGCGTACATAAACTTGATAACACATATCAGAAAATCTCCATCGTAACTCTTCACTTCCTGATGTCTTTTTACACGGACCCAAAGAAAAAATGTCTGTTTTTATTCATCACCATAATGACTTTTTATGCACACTAAATGTATGTAAGGGATGATATGCGACCAAAATGGCTTGTGTATATACATTTTATTTTAAGGGGGATTTTATAAACAGTTTGGTGGCCAAGTAGGATTTTTCATCTACCACACATTTGGTTGCTGAGCTAAAGGTTTATTTTGTACCCTGAGAAGAAGGCGTAACAAGTCGGAGAAGGTAACCGGGGGGGTTCAGGTTCATACCCTGTAGATGGGAGCGAGGTCACACTGTTCTTGGCCACCGCAGAGAGGAAGGATGGAGAGGCGATGGAGAGAGATAATGAGAGAGGAAGGTGAACAGGGTGAGATGGAGAGCTTCTTACTGTAGCTCAGCTTAGGTATATATGACCAGATACCTGCACTGCAAAATCCATAGTGTCCGTTTTACTCTTGAGTGTGTGCCTGTGTACCAGCTTGCTTTGCTTGGACCGCTAAAGTGGTCGCAGTAGAGGTTTATTAACACTTTTATATGATTTTATGGTGTTAGATAGCTTGAAAATACAGACACTTTTATTTGGGGTCCTAGTAGGCGGAGAAAAAAAAACATACTTTGAAATATGATCTTTCTGATTCCATTACGCACATCTAACTGTTACGTCAATATTTTGGCCTTTTCATCTGTCATTTTCATCGACCCTTTCCTCTCTCTCTCTCTCTCTCTCTCTCTCTCTCTCTGTCTCTCTGTCTCTCTTTCTGTCTCTCTTGCTCTCTGTTACTATTTCCTCTGTCTTTCTGTGTGTGTCTCTCTGACTCTCTCTCTTTCTTTCTCTCTCTCTCTTTCTCTCTCTCTCTCTCTCTCTCTCTCTCTCTCTTTCTCTGTCTGCCTCTCACTCTCTCTCTTTCTCTTTCTCTGTGTCTACCTAACAGAACAACTGTTGGAGTTCATGCACCAGCTCCCTGCCTTCGCCAACATGACCATGTCCGTGCGGAGAGAGCTGTGCAGCGTCATGGTGTTTGAGGTGGTGGAGCAGGCCCACACCGTCATGCTGCACCACAAACAGGAGGTAGGACATTCACAACACTGCATATACATTATTATATATATATATTCACATGCGCGTGCACACCCATCATTCAGACATACAGTAAACACAGGGGGCCTTATGCCTAAGCTTATTCTCCGACTTAAGACGGTGTCTTATGCCGTAAAAACAAATCCCGCGCTCGTAGATCGCCTATTTTCGCCGCGTGACACCATCGTATGACGAAGTATAAATCAGGCTTAACCACTTGAACCCCAGCATGCCTGTTCTGGGGGCAACAACAAATAGCAGATCTACGAGCTCAAAACGCGTCATGTTTTGAGCTTGTAGATCTGCTATTTTTGGTGAAGAGATTTGGTGTTGACAGAAAAAAGCAGGCTGTGTACAGTTGTAACTCACGTCAGTTTCACTAAGACTAGAGGGTTTAAGTGGAGTGCACGTGCTCCACATACTTACAGTACAGCACGAGCGCTTTTTGACTAATTGTCCAACAGAAGGCTGCCTGTGCTAACTCATCTGAGCCACTACACACACACACAACTAATGAATGAAGTTACGTACTTGAGGAAAGGCTGTCTGGACATGGAAGGCAGCAAGCGGTAGACAATTTAATAACCCCCCGCACCCGCCTGAGAACTACCCAGACGATAGGATGAAGCCATGCTCTATATTATACAGACTCATACACGCACATGCAGAAATAGAATGCTATATTCTGCAAATAGGTGTGTTTGTACGTGCATGCATCTGTGTACGTGTGTGTGTGTGGGTCCAGTCAGTTGATGGACAGCTCTCCTCCAAGACGCTTGGCTCTCTAAGGGCTCATGTTGAAGGTCAGGGAGAGAGGGGGGGGGAGGCACTCAGCCTTGGACTGACAGTCCCACTCCACAGAGAGAGAGAGAGAGAGAGAGACAGACAGAGAGAGACACAGAGAGAGAGGTGATCAGGAAGAGAGACACTGAGACAGACAGTGAGAGTGAGAGAGGTGCTCAGCCTTGCACTGGCAGTCCTATTCCACTGGGAGAGAGAGCGAGAGAGAGACTGATATAGAACAAGGGGGAGGGGATTGATTAGAGTAAGACAGGAGAAGAAAACACTACAATGGACTGAGAGAGATGGAGACAAAGGAAGCAGGAGAGAGAGAGAGAGAGGGAGCACGAGGGAGCGAATGATAACTGCATAGACGCTGGCTGAGAGCGAGGGTGACTGTGATCAGCGTGATGGAGTGTGAGAACGACAAGTGACAGAGAGAGAGAGAGAGAGAGAGAGAGAGAGAGAGAAAGAGAGACTAAGGGAGAAAAGCATATGAGAGGATGAGAATGAAAGTGGAGGGATGAGGAGATAGAAAGCACTTTGAATTATAGAGGCACTCGACCCTCATCCATTCTCCCCTGTGCTCATACCCACTCTGCAAGAATGATTATATGTTATGTTACAGCACTGCTGCTGGAGTTGTATTTTACTTCTCTCTATACCAGCATGCTCATTCCTCACAGTGCACATTACGCTCACAAAACGCCCGCTGTCAGTCGTAAATATATATATATATATATTTGGTGTTTGTGGGGGGGGGATTAATGCTCTATACCTGTTTTATTCACTTGCTACTTCACTCCTCCACTTCAACTCCTATTTAGTTTATGGGGCCTGTTCCACTGCAGCAGTATCCAGAGGGCCACAAGAAACTTTACAGTGTTTCTACAAGTGTAAACATTTTTTTAAGATTCTTATCTCTAAAGCGCACAATAGTTTCATGTCACGTTTCCACTACAGCACATAAACCATTAAAGCTCTTGGGAGCTGTAATGCAAAAATAGACCTTCGATATCCAGCCAGAAATGAGAAATGAAATTGAGGAGATTACAGTCTATACACTGTGTGTATTTGTAATTTATTTTTATATTTAAGTTATGTCAAATCTGCCCTGTGCAATTTGTGATTACGAAGCAAAACATGTTTTTAAATCTTTTATTTTATTGTTCCAATGTTCAATGCCAAAAAAAAAAAGAATCATCAATCGCAATTATTTGGATTTGGCCATGGACGCAGATCTGCGTTCTTTTGCGCAAAAGACCACATGCTGCCAAGCATGCGACCCAAAGACCAAGGAGATATGATTTTCCGAAGATTTAGACTCCCATCCACTTCCTTGTAACTTAAAACTTAAATATTCTGTATCTCGGCTCCTGAGTACTTTTTTTTTTCATTGAAAAAGTCTGGCAGTCTACTGTAGAAAAAAAAAAAAAGATGGCAGCCAATGTGTTAATCGTCAACTTAAATGTGTAATCGTGACAGCCCTACCCGTAGTGATTACTACGGGTAGTGAAACTTATGTCCACATTTTTTTTTTGTCAGAGAGACTTCCACTTTTCAATTCATAAAATGTCCATCCTGTTTGATGACTCATTCCGTGAGGGTTGAAGCCACTTCCTTCATTTCTAAGCGCAGACCCAAACTTAATGAACTTTTACTGTTTGACCATCTCTTGAAACTCCTTAGATTAATGGAGAGTAAGATGAATTATTTTGTGTTCCCGGGTTCTCATGATGAATTGCCTTAATTCTATGCAAAACTAAATGTCCCTAAATACTGTTTTGTTCAATATGTATAATCAATCATTGGTTGTTTTCTTCTTTGCCTGCTTGTTTCTCCTAACTTTATTAATGGGTATTTTTTTCTACCCTCAAGTGCTGTTATTTTTGCACGTTAGAATAATCAGCGTTCGATTTATGAAAAAGTAAAAAAAAAAAAAGAAAAGACGAAGAGCATTTTCTTAACCACTTAGCCCAACACCTCTTAACTCCTTCGTAATAAAAATAAATAATTAATTATTTTTAATAAATGTAATAATTTGTCCCAAAACTACTTTCTTTTCAATTAATTTGTTAAATTGTGATATTATTAAACATAAATATCAATCAACACAGTCCACATTTCCCAAACGGAAATGCATAATTTAGTCTAAACAGAAGCAGCGATAGAACATATCCCCACCGGCAGTCAAAATGGACTACCGATAGAAATTAGCATTCTTGCTAAATCCTGCGTAGTTACATTGCATTGTATGTGTGGTGTTCATTAATATGTGCTGTCCCTCCCAAATAAACGTTTGGGAGTTACGAAAAACGAAAGGCTACTTTGCAGTAGCCGCCATGATGGTATAACTATGGTGCTTGCTGATTCCTCCTCTCTCCAGCTGGACCTGTGGTACGTGATCCTGAACGGCGCGGTAGAGATCGGCCATGCAGACGGCCGCGTGGAGACTCTGTGCATGGGCAACAGCTTCGGGATCTCGCCCACACTGGACAAACAGTTCATGAGCGGAGAGGTCCGCACCAAGGGAGATGATTGTCAGGTAAGAGAAACACAGGCAAATCCCCAAATTGTGCCCTTGCCCTCAAGGAGTTTCAGGCACTTTTATCCATATGGTTTGGGAATGTCCCAAAAGTTTTTTTTTTTTAGAATTGCATCTCGTGGGGGGCACGGTGGCGCAGTCGGTAGCGTTGTCGCCTCACAGCTAGAAGGTCCTGGGTTCGATTCCCGCCGGGGACGCTGTGGGTGTGTCTTCTCCTCCGCGTCATCAGTGCCCATACCCTGGGTGGGGTTGGCGAAAGGGCCTACTCTGTGTGGAGTTTGCATGTTCTCCCCGTGTCTCCTAGGGTAGTTAATACCCTCACAAAAACATGTAGTAATCCTGATGGAGGGGAAAGGAACTGGTTGGAATAACGTGTTCCTTCCACGCGCTATGTCCTACCGGCGAAACTCCCCCCTGTAAGGTGACAAGAAGGTCAGTTGGCTCTCATGCATTGAAGGAGGCTTGAGCTCGGCCCTGGGCTCCCTAGGCTGGTGGGGGGAGTGTAGCGCCCAGGATCACTTAGAAAATTGGCACCGGATGAAAAAAGGTTACAAAATCGTGGGATAAAATAATAATAATAATAGCATCTCGTCATGTCTGTCAGTGATAATGTACTGTGCCATGTTGTCCTTTTGTTTTATTACTGAATGACGATTCATCATTGAACAACAGCTTGTTGGCCTAACAGCAGCCAAACAAAAGTTTTCTCAAAACTGTCAGGCCCGCAATATTTGCAGTGACAACAGTGGTTACTTTGGTTACTTTTCTGCGTATTGTCTTTATGCAACAATTTCAAGTTTCAAGGATACATGATGCAAAACAAAATGATGTAACATTTGTTTTAATGTCGTGCTTGTTTATCTAGGAAATGCTTTGTATGTTTCATAAAAAGAAGAACACATATTTGAAACATTTTGAGAAACAGATTTCAGATTTCCACACAAAGTTCACTGGCCAATTAAATTGTTTCTGTTAACAATGGTGTTTTCAACGTTGGGTTACTTCTAATAGTTTGCTTGCAATTGCTAAGCACTATAGTATCAACAATGACCACATATTCACTGGTGATATCTATGTAATTGCACTGCTGTTTCAGCTTTTTACATTCTAGAGCCACCAAAAATGTAAGTGTCAACAGATCTGTATTGTTTTCTGAGATGGTGTTAGATATTACCTGGTCTCTGTCAGGTTCTGAGTCACAAGCTAAGAGGAAGCCGTTCCTAATATAGAGCTCGGAAGTGATGTTAAAATTAAAGCTTAGTTTAGCTTCTACTGGTGGTTACAACCCTCAGTCTCAACAGCCTCAGTCACTGACCTGACCAGTTCCCCCATTACACGCTTCATTTCCTATCTGCATCATACAGGAAGATAACCGTATTGCATAAGAAGCGCATAAAGAAGTTGTTGACTTGTTTGAGGAAAGCATAACAAGGAACTGCTCTTCGAAGTAGCAGAGGAGAAGGTCATCGTGGCTCTTACTTGCATTTGTAGCATGTGACGAATAAGCGCAGCTCTCAATTGTAGTAAGATGTTCGTGAGTCGGCTACTGGGTCCATGAGACGGGGGCTTATTCACAGGCGAGACGGGTGCTTGGAGCTTAGATTTGTTAGTCCATACTACCGGAACCCCCCCCCCACCATCCACCGATGCCTCTACCCCCCCGCTCGTCCGTGTTCCTGAGCGAGTATCCCGCCGTAGTGCGGAGCAGCCTTCTGTTGTACCACAAGTTCACGCGCTGTCCTCATGTCATCCTGGACCAGTTTGTGTGCATCGCCCAGGAGGACTACTGGAGGATCCTCAACCACGTGGAGAAGAACACGCACAAGGTGGAGGAGGAGGGCGAGATCGTCATGGTGAAGGAGCACCGGGAGCTGGACCGCAGCGGCACACGCAAGGGACACATCGTCATCAAGGTGAGGAAGAGTGATGGGCATGCTGTGTGTTGACAGCTGCGTGGAACTGGTTACTTAGAGATTTGACCTTCCCACACAGTACAATCCTCAGTAATGGGTTGTTAATTTATTAATATTTTATGTACGCAAATTGAATCCAAGGATTAACCACGTCATCGTATGTTGAATAGAGAAAGTAGCTGATCTAGAAGCTCACAACACGTCGCATTGTGAGCTTGAAGATTTTTGAAAAAATATATATATATTTTTTTGTACATTTCCATCTATAATGACATGATCAAAATAAGTAAAAAGGAAGATACAATCTGCACTCTCTGTAGAGGTCTTAGGATTCTTTTTAAATAAAGTTTATGATCCGCAGCATGCTCAAAATAAGGACACCAGGTTGGAAATGGGACAGAGTTGTCGAGACAGAGTTGTTTTGTAGACAGTACATACAAATCAGTCACACAGACATTCTCTTGCCCACTGTGTGGACACTTGGGAACCTGCTGAAGGTTCAAGGGGAAGGTAATCTGACTGAGCTCAATAGATTGGCTTGAATTAACACTTTACAATTGACCTGTCATTTTTGCATTCCTACATACTAAAAACACATTGGAATGGCCTCGGATCGGTTTAACATTTACCCTTATGGTAAAGTCAACGTGCCCTCGACGGTCGCTCATGGAACATCGATGCCTTTGCACCGTCTTCCGTATTGATCATTATAAGCTTGGCAATGTTAGCACCATTAGTGTTTGTCTGTGCCTCTGCTTGTACACTACTACACCGTTTTATATACGCTCCGAAGCCCTTTGATCCACCTCCAAGTCTCCAGAGGCGGCCAGATATCGATCGGATAATGGCCCCTCAACGATTCCAACCCCAGCTGTATGGTCCTCGTGTTTGCTCCTCCAAAAAAAGCATTGCACGGAGAGATGATGAGTCAATTCACGAGTGATACAGTAGCGTTTCCACTTCTGTTTGGTCCCCTTTCGTTCTCTCTCTGTGTCAGAAAGAAACAAAGAACCTGACCCTTTCTAGTTTCTATTCCTTGTCAGGCGACCCATTTCCTTTGTTGGTGTGAGCTGCGTGCTGTTGCACGTACGCTCAGCGTCCAGCACTGATGTCAAGGGTAGTCTGTATAATGTAGGTACAGTTTACAATGTATAGTTACCTCTTCTTCAGGCTATATAGAGCACTAAATCTTAAAGTGGGGTCCTTGAGGGGGTTCCATGGGGTCCCCCAAAAAATTAGGAACAGTTTAAACTCGCAATGTGTCACAGCGTGACGCATTGTGAGCTTGTAGAATAAACAAATCAAGTCCCTATCACAAAATCTTTTGAAATAAGGGTCCTGCAGCCAAATACATTTAAATTTGCGGGGAGTGCAATGTATAGTCACCACTCACCTCTCTTTCAGTGTATTTAGAACCTGCCCCATGCAAACTTCCTTAACAACCATTACACAACTGCGCGTGATATATTTTCAGATGTTTGTGCATCCTAGTTGTCAGCAAAACGTATGCAGGAATCAAACACGTGCATTTAGACTTAAAATTTGTCCCAGAGAAAGACATAATATAATAATATATTTGATATGTGAGCAGCAAAAGCTTACTGAGCTTGGAAGAATATACACAGTATGGCGTGTGTGTGCTTTGTTTATGATTGTGTGAACAGGCACCTTTGACTGACAGCTCCGCTCAATATCTGCCACTTTGCAGTTTATGTCCTTGTCACTTTTATGATTAATGATGACATAAATTATTCAAGTGCGTGTGGAAGCGTGCCCGTTAGTGCATGTGTCCATGATTCTGTTTTCTGTATGTACTATAGTTTGTGTGTGAGTGGTTGTATGTGTGCGTGCATGACTGTGTATCCCGATTCCTTACCTTGTGTGAATGTGTGTGTGTGTGTGACCTGTATTACTATACTTGTGAGGACCAAATGTCCCCACAAGTATAGTAGAACTTGAGAAATGGACATTGTGAGGACCGTTTTCCTAGTCCTCACAAGATACTGTAAGTGGTTTTATGGTTATAAAGGTTTTTGGAGCAGGTTGGATTTAGGATTAGACATTTAGAAGTTGGTGTCGTACACCGAAAAATAGGCGATCTACAAGCTGCTATTTGTCGGCTTTAGGCTTACGGTTAAAAATGCAGATAAATAAATAAATATAATGGCATTCATAAAATCGCCGGCCTAAAATGTTGATGTCCTCACATGTATAGTAATACATACCTGTGTGTGTGTGTGTCAGGGCACGCCGGAGCGTTTGATCATGCACCTGGTGGAGGAGCCGTCGGTGGTGGACCCCACCTACATCGAGGACTTCCTGTTGACATACCGGACCTTCCTGTCCAACCCCATGGATGTTGGCAAGAAGCTGCTGGAGTGGTTCAAGGTCGACAGCCTCCGAGACACGGTACGCCGCTCTGCGCACCACTGTGTTTGTGTGTTTGTGTACGTGCGTGAGCACGTCCGTTGCTGATGTGTGCACACCAAGAGGGTTTGCAGTGCATGTGAGTTAATATAGGTCAGTAAGTGTTCGCTGTGCATGTTAAGTGTGCGCACATGTGAGCGAGCCCTGCTGGAAGAAACACACACACACACACACACACACACACACACACACACACACACACACACACACACACACACACACACACACACACACACACACACTCTATGTACTGGGAGCACATGGGGAATGTACACCACTATATAAGTTTTATTTGTGAGCCGGTTTATATGCTTCTCTTTGTGCGCTCATTGGCTCATGTGTCATTATCTGTGTTTACGCGTCTCTGTGGAAATTTCATGTGTGTGCGCCGCGTGCCTCTGGCGATCAATACCGAGTTCAGCAAGCTCAGCTGTCCCGGGGACCGGTAGCGATTTGTCCGGGGTCCTGACGCTCCCATCGTCCATAAGTGATTTACCATAAGATTAGTCCTTGTGTTGTCAATAGTCTTTATGAGGCAGTCATCTGGCCGTTTAATCTCCTGCCCTGCTGAAGGCGATCCAGACTCGCAGAGAAAACAATTGCGAGAGAGATAGACGAGTGAGATGGCGTGAAAAGAGATTGTTTTTTGATGATGAGCATTGTGGGCATGCTCTGGTGGTTGGTTTCTTTATTGACCGTATTTCTAACTTAAAAAATATGTTAAGAAGTCACTGTTTCCAATGCTTTCAGCTTGACCCCTTAAAATCGATATACTTCATTGACCGGAGTCCCCCCAGGGGTCTATACTATTAGGCCCCTTTCTTTTTCTTCCTCTACACCAAACATCTTTGGTGAAAATAACTGCTGTTTTCGCTAAATGTTCAGCCCAGAATAGGGACGCTAGAATTCATGTGGTTAAAGGGAACCCATGTCTGAAATGTTCTCTAGACCGTCGTCAAACGAGTTGTGATTACGACTGGTGCTGTTTTATAGTTTATAGCTTCTGCTCATTATTTGGCTCCCCCACTGCTTCCAACACATTACTTAGCAGACTAGCGGAAGGGCCGTTGCAGGGAACCCACGCTGCAGAATAAAACAGTTGACCAATTAACCATGAAACAGAAGCGGGGGGGCTGCTGTTTGTTTGTACAGTGAAAGCTTGACAGTACAAAATTACACCGTAAACCATTATGAAAGTCCCCCTTATTTCTCAAAAGATTCACAGAGGCGGTGTGTGTCCGTATATAGAGGGTGTTCTTTGAAGGAACAGGAAATTAAAAGTTTTGACGGAAGAGCCGTTGGGTGTGTGTGTGTGTGTGTGTGAGTAAAGGTTTGTTTGTGCCCACAGGTGACGAGGATAGTGTTGCTGTGGGTAAACAACCACTTCAATGACTTTGAAGGTGACCTGGCCATGACTCGCTTTCTGGAGGAGTTTGAAAAACATCTAGAGGCTACGGTAAGGTTTGCACTTTGGGGCGCACTGGTCCGGATAGTGCGTCGCCCACATAAATCACCCTGAACGTGGCTTGATTCCATCTCGAGACCTGTGTTGCATGTCTGTCCGTCTCTCTGCCCTCAGTTTCCTATCTCTCTACTATTCTGTATATATAAAAGTATTAATAAAAGGAGATAGCACTTAAATGGTTAGTAAATGCAGATGATACATAAATAAATTATGTACTTGTCAACAATGGCACAACAAGAAACACTAGTCTGTAATGGTTTGTTTGTTTGTGTACCTACTGTAGCTCCTCAGTTGTTTTTGCTAGGAAAACAACTGTTCATTAAAGCTTTAATCAATTATTCAACTGTTGTGTCGCAGCAGTTTAAAATGAGATGTGGTCTGAATAACTACAGTAGAGCCTAACACCTGAGTTAGCAGTTGCCAATGGAATGTTTCTTACCAATGAATTGGTCGTAGGCTTTATTTCAGTCATTCTGAAATAAAGTCACATTTCACTCAAATCTGGTGGGATCATAATCCACTTCCTTGTTTCACTGTAACAAAACAAAAACGCTCATACATGTTATTAAAGTACATTTAATCATTTTCATCAGCTTTTTTAAGAGGCTTGACAGGACAGTCTTAACAGTTGGCAATTAACCACTTAAACCCTATATAATTGGCTGACCAGGATCCCCCAGGGGTCTGCACTTGGTCCCCTCCCTCGACACCAAATGTCTTTGCTGAAAATGGCCTTTCTTCAAGCTACAAGATTGTAGATCTGCTATTTTTGCAAAATGGTCACCATTTTTGGCATGCCCAGAATAAGGAAGCAAGGGTTCATGTGGTTTTCCTAATTCATTCATTCATTCATTCACTCACTCACTCACTCACTCACTCACTCACTCACTCACTCACTCACTCACTCACTCACTCACTCACTCACTCACTCACTCACCTCTCATCCTCCCGCTGTCAGAAAATGAAGGGCCACCTGCGGCTGCTGAACATAGCGTGTGCGGCCAAGGCCAAGTGGAGGCAGATCACGCTGCAGAAGGCATCCAGGGAGTCTCCCCTCTACTTCAGCCTGCTAGGGGGCAGCGAGAGGGGTTTCGGCATCTTCGTGGAGTCGGTGGAGGAGGGCAGTAAGGCTTCGGAGACCGGGCTCAAACGGGGAGACCAGGTAAAAAAGGAGAAGACCTGAGATGGACCGTGTTTGTGTTTTGTTTATTTGTTTCCCTCCTCCTTCTTGGTTCTTGACTCAAGGTCCTTGCATATTTAGTGTGGTTAATCCACATTAATTTGAACTGCTGTTTGTGGCATGATTATCCACACAGAACGTGATAAAGTGTTTTTAAACAAGATAGATTTTTCACTTTGAATAAAGGCATCAACCTGTATGAATGGGGCATTACCAAATGTGACCCATTTTGAATAGAGAGTTGTCTAGCATTTTAGCATTTTATTTTTTTCATTTCATATGAAAGCAGGGAATCATTGCAAAATAATTATATATTGGTTAATTAGATTGAGTGAATACTGTAGTTTTGAAACTACAGCTTATAGAACTGAAGCCAAGTTGTATCTTAACCAGAGAAAACACCAATTGAATGGCACATTCAGAGACTATGCTCTCTACTAATCTATCTATCCCATGTTGCTATGCTATTAACTAATTTTGGACAGAAAAAGATTTTCGTGACATTTTCTGTTTAACTGAACAACTGTCTCCTTCAAAAATCGTCACAAATCAATAGGTTGATGTGAAATATTACTGTTTTATTTGATAATTTATTCGTCGCATAAATCGCATCACTTCTCATTCTTACTTTCATTCTCAATTTCACTTTGAGGATAAATAAAGTTTCAGCTTATCTTATGTATGGATGTACGCGGAGGCAATACTACACGATCTCTGTGGTTCTGATACTGTGTTAGAGTTACACGAGTTGGTGTGGCTTCTTTTTATTGTCATCGCTTTATCAACTGAATTGATCTATACTCTCAAAGTATCAGTATGATGTAATGGCATGCAATACGACACAACATCAGTCAGTCCCAAAGAATCTGATACTAGTGCGTATTAAATTATCCAAAACGTACAATCTGTATCCATTCATGCTCAGTTGTAATGCACCAGACTCTCCCTTTCAGATCATGGAGATCAACGGGCAGAACTTTGAGAACATCTCCTACGCCAAAGCTGTGGACATTCTGCGGAACAACACACACCTCTCTCTCACCGTCAAAACCAACATATTTGGTGAGTAAAATGTCTTGTTAGACGGTGGCATCTGGTTCCTTCTCCTGTGTCGTACTACTTTGTAAAAGTTGCTTTGGTAAAGTTGCACAATACTACATTATTTTTAGGGCTGCGACTATTACGTTCTTGGCGATTATTTTATCGATAACTTTTTTGATTAATCGAATAATGAAGAACTGGGTTTTATTAATTGATAAAAAAGAAATACAGTGTATATCAATTAATGCACACGAACAAATTCGAATAGATTTATATAATTGATTAAATCAATTAGTCTGATTAACCACTTAAGCCCTAATTTTATACTTCGTATAAGGGTCTCATGTAAAAGTACTGTGAGCTTGATTTCACTGAATGTTCACCTATTTGCCTATTATGACATAATACTAATCCAGTGATTCTCAACCTTTGCTGTCCACCCATCTTAACGCGGCAGCCATTCGGCTTTAAAATGTTAGTTATATTAAAATCGTATTTTTTTGGCCAATTAGTGGAGGGCCGTTGTGGGCCAGTGGGCCGTTGAGAAACACTGTACTAACCCACCACGTTTAACCCCCCCCCCCGACCAGTGTTCAAGGAGCTCCTGAGCAGGATAGTGCACGAGAAGAAGAACGGCGGCCCACACATCCCCAAGATCCAGGAGAAGAAGGGGAACCGCTTCTCCATCCCGGACCTGCCGGGCGACATGGAGTTCCCCACCGACCACAAGAGCACCCGCAAGATGAAGGCCAACACCGTGTCGGGGGGGCGCAACAAGATCCGCAAGATGCTGGAGAAGACTCGCTTCAGCATCCTGCCTCCCAAACCCTTCAGGTAGAGTCCCACGGTTAGGGTTCACTGCTCCCAAACCCTTCAGGTAGAGTCACATGGTTAGGGTTCACTGCTACCAAGCCCTTCAGGTAGAGTCCCATGGTTAGGGTTCACTGCTCCTAAACCCTTCAGGTAGAGTCCCATGGTTAGGGTTCACTGCTCCCAAACCCTTCAGGTAGAGTCCCATGGTTAGGGTTCACTGCTCCCAAACCCTTCAGGTAGAGTCCCATGGTTAGGGTTCACTGCTCCCAAGCCCTTCAGGTAGAGTCCCATGGTTAGGGTTCACTGCTCCTAAACCCTTCAGGTAGAGTCACATGGTTAGGGTTCACTGCTCCTAAACCCTATAGGTAGAGTCACATGGTTCCGGTTCACTGACGTTGAGACCTTATTTTTGCATATCATCGTGGTCAGGCAGAAACCTTGCATCTCCATATTTCACCTTTCTTATGTTTCTGTTTTCGTAAATGAATGCCCTACTTCGTCGCACAAAAGCATCTAAAAACAGCCGAACTTTGAGCTTGTAGATTATTAGGCTATTATTGAGCTATTTTAGAAACATTTTGAAAGTGTGAAAGTCTGTCTGTGGATTCTATAAGTATTTAACCAATGTAAAGTATTAACAAGAGCTTATGACTAAATAATAACTACATCGGATCCATTGGAAAGCACGTTATTTTTTTCTTTTCCTTTTTTTCTCCTTCATTTCCTGTAAAGTAACCTGCAGTTTTGGACATGACAAGGTTTCCACCCGACGGCGACGATATGAAAGGGTTCAAGAGTTCAGCGCTTATGCTCATGTTTTATTTACAGACATATGTTTTGAGTCTCTGTTATGTATAATTCTCGCTGCCCTCCAGACAGGCAGTGGTGGAAGAAGTACTCGGAAAGCAATAACACAATTTCTGTCCTGCTGTCTAATTTATATTTGATACAAAGGTATTGGCATCAAAATATACTTACAGTTGCTAACGTAAAAGTACTCATTATGGGGAAAGGCCCATTTCTCAATCATATTATTGGATTGTAATTAGTAATGCATTAATGTGTTAATCACTAAAGGTAGAGCTTATTTTAAATACTTGTTATTTTAAATACAGGTTAAGCTACTCAACAGGTGCTGCTGAGTAGCTTAACCTGTAATAATACTTCATAATTGATCAGTCAATGAATGTGTTTAGTACTAATAATCTAAATTGACGAAGTAACTATTAACTAAAGCTGTCACATAACTGCAGTGGAGTAAAAAGTACATTATTTGCATCTGAGATGTAGTGGAGTAGTATAAAGTATCAAAAAAGTAGTAAAGAAAAAGTGCCTCACTTAAGTAAATGTACTTAGTTACTTTCAAACAACTTTAGGTACATTATACTTTCTCCGCTAGACTTTGCAGCCAGTGAGAGGCTAGCAAAGATCCCATGTGTGTTTTTATGGATCTCCAAAGCCAAATACATCCAGCCAGCAAAGACATTATCAGGAAGCAGTATTTTGATAACACCATTTCACTGTTTCAGTATTACTGCCGCCGGGAAGATCTCATTGGGAAAAGTGAACGTGTAAAACTCTCCATCTCTCTCGTAATAAGTCGAGTGCAGTCAAGGATGCCTTTGAGCAAGGCTTTTAATAACGCCACTGAAACTCCCCCAAGGTGGGATGTATAACAAGAACATTAAAACAAGTTTACAAAGTGCATCTCATAAAGTCAGAGAGAGGGAAGAACAATAATTACAAACCCAATAAATTCATAAATATAATAGTATTTTAAAATGCAGTACTAATTACAATATAGGACATTCACAGTTAAGCCTGTCCCAAAACATTTTTTAACTGTAAATATACTTACCTTGACCGGGGTTTCCCAGGGGTCTGTACTTGACCCCCTCCTTTTTTTCCCTTTACACCAAATCACCGCCGCTGCAAATAGCCTTGACACACTCAAATAGCCGTTCTACCGGCTATGTTTGTGTATTTTCCCAGAACGTTTTCTTATAATTACCTGCCCAGAAGCGGGACCCTAGAACAGTCCACTGGACGATATTAAAAGACACATCACCGTCGTCATCATTCATAACCACCCTCCAGACTCTTAAAGGGACTTTACACACAGGAGCTAAGATTGAGTGTTCTCTCTTGCCATAAACGTGTCGTTACAGCCCTTGATTTTTATTTCATCATTTCATCAGGGTGTCTTTCCCCGGGCCTCATTAAGCTCATTGTGCCGATGCTTGTGAGAGGAGATGCTGCTCGTGATCATGTTAATTACACATCTAACTGTCATCGTTTGCTCTTGCATGCTATAGACATGCGGACACACACACACACACACACACACACACACACACACACACACACACACACACACACACACACACACACACACACACACACAAGCGTATTCTCTTGTTTCTCTCACAGACACTACTCTTGTACGCACACATATGGACAAAATAACAGAACATTGTGCACACTCACAATCTCTTACAAATAGTGATGCAATTAATTATAGTCTCTCTCTCTCACTCACTCACACACACACACACACACACACACACACACACACACACACACACACACACACACACACACACACACACACACACACACACACGCACGCACACACAATCACCCTTCCACGCATGCACATACATACATTATGTAAATGTATAGATATACTCACAGTCTCTTTCTCTCTCTCTCTCTCTCTCTCTGTCACACTCTCACATTCACAAACAGGCTCGCTCCCTCTCTGCTCTGATAATTTTCAACAGCTTTGTGCGGATAATACCTACAGTAATCATACGTTTTCAACTTGCTGATTGCCTCCTGTCTCATAACGTCATGCGCCATCACACAGCGGCCTTCGATCCAACACCGGCAAACACATTCCAACGATTCACTGCAGTCGTTTCCTTTGATCGACTAAATGGCCCCTTTCATGCCATTCATTTTGTTCTTTATATCGCCATTGAGTGCCATTCAGTCACCCCCGCAATTAAGTCACAATGATCAGCAGGGATGGACGAAGGATGAGGAATTCAGTTCCATCTGTATTCATTCATCTGTATCGTGTTATTGAGATGGAAAACGCAAAAGGCTGAGTGAAGGTGAACATACTGGCTTACTAGATGTATAAACTTCCCCCACAGTTTTTATACGTCATTTGTCCTTGTGTGCATGTGTGTGTGTGTGTGTGTGTGTGGCTAGGGCCCTGTTGAATTGCTGCATATGATTTAAAATGTTCTGATCGATATAGAGTGTTAAACTTGTCCCTGAGCTACTGTATTTGTCTGATCGCCATGCAGGACATGCATGTAACTGTGCTTTTAGTCAGAGAACACATGGGTGCAGTGTATTGCTCACGAGCAGTTTGGAGGAGGACAGAGATTCTGGACAGACAAATCTAGACATTTTGAGGACAAATCTAGATAGATGTGGCCACTTTTGTATTCAACTATGTGTAGAGCGTCTACTAAAAGCCTAAATTGTAAAGAACTAATACCTTACAATACCTGCATTTGATTTATGTTTTTGGCCAGGGCTGGCACAATTGCCAAGAACCTCTCTATTCTCTGATGACATTGGCTTCCACTTCATACCAGGGATTTATATGACTATAAAAGTCAGGCAAAGTATAAAAAGCCACTTTGCAATAGTCTGCTCTCTTGTCTGCCAAATGAATCTGTGTGTGCGTGTGCTAGCATGCATGAGTGAATGCATACACAAGGACACGTTTGTGTGACTTTTGCACACAAGCACATCACATATTGACCAGCCCAGTTGATTTAGCATCCCCAGATTGGAAAGCAATAGACAGAGTCGTTAGGTTATAGTTAGTCTAGACACAAGAGCAGGTGATTTACAGACAAGTCTATAATGTACTATAACTCCCTAAAGTCAATCCCACCAATCCGTTTTTTTCTTTTCAATTTCAGCTTACATAGCATGTTGTTTAGACCGATTCTAGGTTTGATGTTTACCTGGTATCCTAGTTTCTTTGAAGCACTACAGTCAGTGCAGTGATCTGGGGGTTGCTCTTGGGCAAAGCCCTTTACCCACAACCACTCCAATTACACTGCCAGCTCCCACTTGTCAATATCCAGGTCTGTAATTATTTCGTTCAATAATATTAAGTTGAGGATACGGTAAGTTGAACCTTTTTTGATCCCTGAAGGGAAATTCAGGTGTCCGTGCAGCAACAGCAACAAGGCTAAAACACAGGAGGGGCACAGGTTAGAATAAAAGTAAAAAACAACAGCATAGACCAGGCTTACAGCCACTATTAGTCTTTTGCATTTCCATATTATTAGACACACAACCATACAATTCAATTCAATTCAATTCAATTTTATTAAACACAACAATATACACAATACTTATACATCAAGATAAGGTGAAATATTAAAATGACTTACTGTAAGTGACAAATAGCACTGGCATCATAACACGCAATAAAAAGTGTAATAATTAATGTAAGATGTGAGAATGTTTTAATTGCTTCATTCATGGGACTTTTCCAAGCAGAGGGTGCAGTGAGTCGGTGGGATTTGGATTTGTTGCAGTTTGCTCTGAAACCCATCAGCGTTGAGGACACAAATATGCTAAATATGCCTTCTATCTAACATGTTTGAGCCAGCAGCTTTTACACACTTGAGATGGTTTGCATTCTGTTGACATGCCTCTGTGTGTCTGCTTGTATTTATGGTGTGTGTGTGTGTGTGTGTGTGTGTGTGTGTGTGCGTGCATATTTGTGTGTGTGTGTGTGTACGCCTGTGGGTGCCTTTAACTTCTCTGTCGGTGTTACTGTGCTGCATCAGTGCAGACGCTACTCCTGTTTAGTTTTCATGCTTGTCAATGTGGTCTCTCTCCCCCCTCGTCTCCCTCTGTGCTGCTTCAGGGGCCTGTTTGGGTAAGACCTCTTGTGTAACCCCCTCCCTCCCTCCATCCTCCCATCCTCCCCCCATCAATGTAGTTGAAAACACACCTCAGGCAGCTACACAGAGACACCATGAGCTTCATCAACACAGTCACAGAGCAGTGGTTCTCAAACGTTTTAATTTCCAGGACCAAATTGGACCCGTAAGGATTCCATTTGGTACTGTACAGACCTGTAAGGGTCCATTTGGTTCACAACTATCAATCATTTAGCTGGGGACCTCCCGAAACCCCCTCAAGGACCCCTGGTGTCTCCCCCGACCCCACTTTGAGAACCACTGAGCCAGAAGACCTCAGAATTGGTAGAATTGATGCTACTTAAATTCAGCACGCAAACGCATCCTTCTCTCGCCTCCCTGCCGCCTCCACATTAACCCACATTAAACTACAATTTTGCCTAATCCATTCTTCTTTGGCCTACAGTATTTGGTTTTTCTATCGTCGCTATTTTCTAAACGTTCTGGTATTCAACGATTTCTCTGTTCCACCCTCTGTGGATCAAGTGCTGCGGGACATAATAAACGAGGCCTTGGTTTGCTGCAGTGTTGGAATAAATGAACAGAACGCTGCCGTAGAAGGAGTTTCCTTCAGGTTCCCATGGCATACCCAGCATACCTTGGAAACTCAGAATGCGGCGAGGCAATAGAGAGAAACTTTTAAGATGCGTTCTCTGTGCAGAATACACAATAAGGCTACAGAGTTTTACTCAGTTTTTAACCCGTGAATTAGCCCTCACAAAGCCGCAAGCCGCCATGCATATAACCACATTATGCTGTGACCCTTCGATAGGTGAAGTGTGTTCCATCTCAACCGTCGTAAGCTTGCTGTGCACCATTCATTTGTGAGTGTAAAAAATGTGTATTGGTAAATTCATCCCCTGAGTTGCTGACAGCCAAGTGAAGTAAATTGTCTCTCCTCGCCGCATGACTGCCACCCGCTCAACAGCCCTCATGCATTTTGCGATATCCTTTTCTGTCACCATCTCGGCTTTCGTTGTGGAAGACATTAGGAGGCTTACGATGCACGCGAGTGCCTTCGATCTCTGTCCAGGGTTAATTTGAGCCCAGTGTTTATCTCAATTGGGGCTATTTTCGCCATTACTCTCGGGCCATCTCTCTCTGAATCGCCCTTACTTTTATTGTCACACTCTCTCTCCCTCCCTCCCTTCCTCCTCGTATGTTTTTTCTACCCCTCAATTTTTCAATGCATCTCTCTCATTCACTCCTGTGGATGCTGCAGCACGCATCACAGATTACTGAGGCTTTGCTACAGTAGAGCTCAACTATGTCCACAGAGGCCCTGCTGGATTGGGTGGCTGCACCACCCAATCCTTATGCATTAGTATGTGATGTTTTAGAAATGTTCATGTTTAGTCTGGGGATTTTGTGGATTCGTCTCATTTCAATTACCACTTAAGCCCGATCTACAAGCTGTTTAACAATTGCCTATAATGACATGCCCAAAATAAGGAAATCAGAATGTGGTTGCACACACTCCATCTATAGCCCTCATTTTTGAACTCCAATCTAAACAATCTGTGGTTCTCTGGGGAGCTGCCCTTTCTGTTTCCTCTCATCAGCCTACTCCAGCCTCGTAGAGAGAGACCCAGTCAAACTAATGACATCATTAATGTAAAGGTTAGCGTTTGCATATCGCTAGCTACTGTACAGTAGCTACTGTAGCCTCTTTCACACATGTACAAGGACCGATGGCTCCAGGGTAAATGCTAGACCCGCACATGACGTTTGCTAGACCTGCACTTGAAAGAAGAACCCTCTGATTGAAACACACACACACACAAACACACGCTAAGGAATATAGAAGCGATCATTGTGTCCACCTTCTGTGTCGTGCCTTCTGTGTACCATGTCTGCTTTGACATGCCTCATGTCTCTTTGTCTCGTGTCACTTTGTGTACGTACTGTATATGTAGTGTTTGTTTCTAAACTTGTGTGTCTAGTGCGTGTCTGTGAAAGCGCTGCAAAGCAGTTGGCGCCATTCATGGACCGTCTCATGGATGAATTTGTAGCAGTTCCCCTCCTGTCTGTTAAATGTTAAACATACGTTTCGCCTCCGTCCAGAAATGTCCTTCTTGGATTATGCTCTCCTGCGATGGTAGACATTTTCATAAAAGTCTCCCGGCGTTAATTTTCTCTGTTGTTTTTCTTGTTATTGGTTTGGACGGAGTTATGTACGTACTTTACGGTCTCCTGTCGCCAATCAAGCAAAAAGTGCACTCTACTGATTCTCACTTAAAGGCTTACAACAGTAATAACCAATACAAACGCTTGGGGAAATGGAAAACAAAATGTCTACCGCTGCAGAATGAAAAACTAACAAATAAGATAACTTCAAAAGCGAATCTTGGAGGAGCTCTGCGCTCAACCTTTTTATTCACCACCTGAGCGATTCCAGACGCTCCCGTCTAAGACTGTATGTCTCTTCTTTGTCTCTCTCTCTCTCTTGTGTCTTTCTCTCTCCATTCATCTCTCCATCCTCTCGCCCGGACAGTGATGGAGGTGTGGGCCAGTCCCAGGACGACAGCTACGTGGGCACCAAGCAGTGTCGTCACAGCGTGGCCATCATGCCCATCCCTGGCAGCCTGTCGTCCAGCAGCCCCGACCTGCTGCAGCCCGCCAGCAGCGTGCTGGACTTCTCCAACCCTGCAGGTGAGAGGCTGACAATGATGGACAGAGAGAGAGAGATGAGTTGAGAGTGTGTTTTGTTTTTCATAATACGGGCACTGGGCAATGTCAGCATGGTCAAACATGCTTCTTAAATTGAGTTGAGAGTTTGGTAAGACTTTATACTTAGGTCGGGTCTATAATAAGTTATAAACACATTTATAATGCACTTATAATGCTTCATAACACTCGTTATAAATGTTTATAATTATGCATAACGACTTATAACAAAGACACTTTATAACTAAGTTAACCCATTAAGACCTGAGGCCGATTCTGCAAATGCCTTCTAAATCAGTAGTTCTTAAACTTTTTCATAACAAGGACCCACAAAATGGCATTCGGCCGCGGAGCCCCATCTGAAAATGTTTGGAGGGTGTTGCTCTCTGAAAATAGTTAATCTAACCTAGATTGTAGATCTGCTATTTTTGATGAGTGGTACAGTCTTACGACCGAGTATAACCTAAGCATTACTCACGCCTTTGTCGTTAAGTTGTTACCACAGCAACCAATGCAGATAGGTCGACGATGTCTGAATACTGATATCTGATCACTTGGCGGTAACAGCGTGGACAGTCAGTCTCTAAAGATCGTATCTGAGAAACAAATCAGATTCGCCTGCTGTTCTGAACAAAGCCTTAGCGGCTTTGATCGTGAAACGCACCCTGTAGTAACTATTTCTATCCATGCCAGTGCAGAGGCCAGGCTGCTCGCTCTGGTATGTTGCGCTAAAGGCAGCCAAAGTTCTGCAAGGCTCTGTTGTAACACTTGACTGCAGACCCGTCGTCCTTTTCGTCCGATGACGATGGTAGAGAGCCGCTTGTAGAGTGAAGGGCCCTGCTGCTTGGCGAGCACAGGGGCTCGCTGTACTCTGGCGCCCTGCGTGCCTGCGACCGTAATTACATAAAGCAGCTATGTGAGAACCGCAGTGTAAGTTATATACTTCCAACTGACAGGCACGTGTACACGCACGCACGCACGCACGCACGCACACACACACACACACACACACACATACCTGCACAAAATGTGTAGTGATATACAGCTGTCACACACACCCTCATACAAATTGAAATACCACACCCGTCACCCACATGCTTACAGTAACAGTGTACTGTATGTGTAAGAAAGCTTGCACCCGCATGCATCCATTCACATGAAACACACTCATTTCAAAAGTACTGTACTTATTATGCGGGAATCACACACATACTAGTGCTAGAAGCTTTTAAGAACATGTCTTTTCACGCATGCACACGCACACACACAGGTCATTCCTTTTGATGTGGCTGAAAACAGCAGTGGAATGGCGTCCATCTGAGAAGAATTAACCTCCCGGACAATTACTGTAGCCCTCTTTATTACGTTTCTGTCTGACAGTTTTGTCGGCTCCTAATTATTAAAATTACAAAGTGGGCCTCCCGGAGGAGCAGGGAGATTAAGTGAGAGAAAGGGAAAAGAGAGAGAGAGAGAGAGAGAGAGAGAGAGAGAGAGAGAGAGTGAATATGGTTCTGATTTATCGCCACCCGCCCCCACGTTCTTAGTCCGCAGACCAATATGTCACATGTCTGTAGTGCACACACACATGCGCGCGCACATGCACACCCACTCACACACGCCGCACGACACATAGACACAACATGCACTATGCAACATAGACATACACACAAACACACAGCACTTACAGTGTACACATACTGTACACTACACATCACACATGCACATACGGCACCACATTAATCATCCCCCATTAGCCTGGGTTTCCATTCGTGTCCTCCAGTTCTCCAGCCTGCCATTAGACTCCAAAGTAGTGTGTGTGTGTGTGTGTGTGTGTGTGTGTGTGCGTGTGTGTGCGTGTGTGTGTGTGTGTGTGTGTGTGTGCGTGTGTGTTGTGTGGGACGCTGTTCTGCTGACATATACCCGCCTTTACCAGCGACTCCATGGGTTCTGTGAGTCCATTATAACAGAGGTTTTCTAACATTTTATTGTCAAGGACCCCAAAAATTTATATGTATTTTGCCGCAGATCCCCATTTGAAAAGATCCCCATAAGATAAGATATGTCACACACATACAACCTTTTTTTTTTTTTTAAGATATTTTTTGGGGCTTTTTCTGCCTTTATTGATAGGATAGTAGGCTGACAGGAAATGGGGAGAGAGATGGGGGGGATGACATACAGCAAAGGTCGCCGGGATCGGGAGTCGAACCCGCGACACGCTGTCAAGCTGGATTACCAGCATATATGGTATGCGCCTGGACCGCTAGGCCAGCGGACGCCCCACATACAACATTTTTCTCAAGAAGCTAAAAAGTAAAACGGGGCTTAAGTGTTTAAACTGTTCCTCCTTTTGCTGGGGACCCCCTTGAACCCCCCAAAGGACCCCTGGGGGTACCCGGACCCCACTTTGATAACCAATACTGATGATTTGGCTGTAGGTAGGCTCTAAACCACCTACCTACTGTACCTACTGTACCTACCTAGTACCTACCCACCTACCTACCAACCGCCAAATGAATTTAGGACAGTGAGGACCTGTATGGGTTCTTGTTGAGAGTTTGGAGAAGAACAAGACAAACATGGACAAACAAGCAAATTGGTTCAGGAGTCCATTCAGAGATGAAGCAGAGATATGGACAGCCAGTTGGACAAGCCAAGGCATGTGGTAGCAGGGGTCCATGAGGCAAAAATCAAAGCACAATTGACATCGTTTACAGACCTTTTTTTGCAGTGATGTTGCGTTGTTGTTCTCAGTTTTTAGAGGGAGATTGAAGATGCCGATGTTTGCCTGTGGGACTGTTTGTGTGTCATTGTTGTTGTATTTTTATATTTTTCGTTATGGAAGTCTTATACAGTGCCTGTATAAATAAATCAAGACCTTTATTGATCCCGTGGGGGAAATGCAGGTGTGTGTATTTGTATAAGTCTGTGATGTTTATTATGGTTCCGACAATGAAACAGCATTTCTCCACTGTGTTCTCTCTCTCCCTCTCTCTCGCTCTCTCTCTCTGTTTTCCATGTCTTTCCTATCTTCCCTCCCTTCCTCTCTTTCATATTCATTTCTTCTTCCTTGTCTTAGCCTCATTCATCTCTCTCTCTCTCTCTCTCTCTCTCTCTCTCTCTCTCTCTCTCTCTCTCTCTCTCTCTCTCTCTCTCTCTCTCTCTCTCTCTCTCTGTCACTCACTGTCCGCGGCTGTGATTTGCTGATTTGAGACAGATGTTAGACTGTAGACAAGATGAGTCATGCACAGCTCCTATACTTTCCCATGGACAGACCAATGTAAAGAAAAGAGGCTTTTCCCTTCTGTAATGTTTCCAACCACTTTGTCTTTTCTCTTTTTTTCCCCTTCCCTCTCTCTTTCTCTCTCTCTTTCTCTCTCTCACTGTCCTTACCTTTTCTCTTCGTCTCTCTATTTTCCTCCTTCTCTGGCCCTCCTTACTGCTTGCCAAGCCTTGGGACTCTACTGTAAGTATAAATACCCTCAATGCCAGTGTTTTGTGTTTTGTTTGTGTCACAGTTAACGTGTTCCCTTGCCTCCCTTTAACCAGTTCAGCCGTATTACTTCCTTACTTACGTCGTATGATCAAAATAGCCCATCTACAAGCTCACCGTTATGAGCATTTTTTGAAAGTTGGAAGTTGCTTTTAATTCAGGAGCCATTTCCATGCCTTCATCCCATCAACTGCAGTCTTTCTGTCCAGTATCTGTACACGTTCAATAGTACATTCATACGTCTGGACGGTGTGCCATGACTGCATCCGTACACGCTTTCATGCGTGACGTTTTTCACCCTCCACAGTTCTTCCCCCTCCTCTCCTCTCTGCTCTGCTCTCAGCCCCCCCCCGGGGCGGGGGGCACATTGGCCCGGCCGCCTCAACGTGCAATTTATCTCTTGCGTCCGTGTGACAGAGAGAGCGGGTACATATTTGGCAGGGACGAGATGAGGAGAGCTTGTGGGAACCATGGCACAGGCAACTCGCAGTGCTGCGTTTGCGAAAACCTGACTGGCGACACCCCTGGCCCAACCCTGAACGCTGTTCCTCCCCCCCCTGTCTGTGAAATACGTGCCTTTTTGTGTTTAGAATGAATCTCTGGCCACAGTCGATGGATGATTTCCGCTGGCGTCTGTAATAAACAGTCCCATGTTTTTTAGATGGTTAAATGATGTGTTGTTTATGGTGATGGCTTCTCTGGGTGGACTGTAATTGCTCGCGTACGTTCAGGTCAGTTAAGAGCCTGTCTCCAGTGTTAAATATGACCAGCCCTGTCGTACTGTACTGTACATACAGTACAAACACACATGCAGCTCTTTAAGCGGCCTGGAGTGTGAATGATTGCCTGTCGTTTATACTGTAGTGAATCATTCTTTCTCATCTTCTTATTATTGGCTTGGGGATCACTGATTTGTTCCTGCTGATCGCGCTGCTGTTATAATAATAATGATAAAGATGGCAGTTATGAGCCTCTCTCCCCTTCTCTCTCTCCATTTCCCCCCTTTCTGTGTCATTTACACAGTCACACACAGGCTCATACACACACATACTATACACAAACAATTACAGCCTCTTTAGCGAGGATGAGTATAATGGCACATGGATCATTGAACATGCTTCTCTTTCGCCCAGGTGGGGTGTGTGTGTCTGTGTGTGTGTGTGTGTGTGTGTGTTAGTGCAGTGTTTTTGTGTCTGTTTATCTGTTGTGCCCACACATCGTTTTTATGTCTGTGTGCAAGAGAGCATGCATGGGGTACAAATTCATCAGTGACACACACACACACACACACACACACACACACACACACACACACACACACACACACACACACTCTCTTTGTCACTCTCTTTCCATCTTCTGTCATTGTCACCCCTTTTCTACATGATGTGTTTCGGTTTTGAGTCATTAAGTGCCCAACAAAAAGCTCTGTGACGGCTTAATCTATCTTATCAGTCACACTAGCTTACCGGCTACGTACAACCATGCATGGTTCATTGTTTTAAAGCTCTCTCCATCTTCTCTCTCACTCTAAACCTTTTAATGAGACTTTTTCATTATTTGATGCTTAGATAGTAGTTGTGCATTATTCGACACGCTGGTGAAAATTTGTTATCACCAGCGTGTCGAATAATGCACAAATGGCTCCCTCATCAGTGGTCTGATTAATCTATTGTCAACTCAAGCACGCAGGCAGGAGGTTTTTTGTTTCTCTTTTTTTGATTCATTGTTTTGACTCAGAGAGAGGTAAAAAAAAATGACACTGAACCCTGTACTGTATACATAAGACCATTTAGTTTGAAAGTTCAATTACTCTTTCTGACTGTCGGCCGTAGCTGAGTGGGTAGAGAGGCCGTCTGGGAATGGGAAGTTCGCAGGTTCGACTCTAGGCTTGCACAGTTGATTTTTCCCTGAGCAAGACACTTAACACTCATGTGCTCATCTGAGCAGCCATTTGCTGGGTAAAAAAGTAATTTCCCCTTCTCCAGGAAGCAGTAACTTACACCTTTTCCCTACCTGTTTGCCTGTTTGTTTGCTTGTCTGTCTGCCTCTTCCTTGTCGGTCCATCCACACATCCACATATTCAGCCATTTTTGAAATGTATTCAATCCTTTCCTTCAGCAAAGTAATCCATGGATTTTATCCATCAATCCCTTGTACCTGACGCATCTCCTCTCTCCTCCAGACATCCCAGACCAGGTAATCCGGGTGTTCAAGGCCGACCAGCAGAGCTGCTACATCATCATCAGCAAGGACACGACGGCCAAAGATGTGGTGTCGCACACCGTCAACGAGTTCGGCCTGCTGGCCTCGCCGGAGACCTACTCGCTGTGCGAGGTGTCCGTCAGCCCCGAGGGGGTCATCAAACAGCGGCGACTCCCCGACCAGCTCTCCAAGCTGGCCGACCGCATCCAGCTCAACGGCAGGTAAAGAGATGGTCGCTGCCTGCACACGACGTTGAGTGGGTAGGAGGATGAGGGTGCACCATGAGCTCTCCTCTCCTCTCCTTGGTCATTTTTTCTCCCCTGTACTGAGATGGGAGGTTGTTAGATCTGGCAGAGAGGGAAAGGCTTCAGGGAGACGGGATCCTGGACCAGCAAGATTACTAAGTGGTCGCCCCAGGTTGAGTGACTTAACCAGTACACCGTTGACGGGTGCTTCACGCGGGTCAGAACTTCATAGTAACAGTACAAATCTGTATCTTTTAAACATTTCAATGGACTGACATCTTAGCAGATCTTTCACCATGGTGTTCCCCTAAAATAGGAATGAGTTGCACACGTGTACTGAGTCAGTGGGATTGGAGTGTGACTTGGAAACCAAGTGGTGATAATAAAAGCAGCGTGAGACTGAGAATCTTAAAATGGCCTCTCCCCCTGTTCTCCACTTCTCCTTGTCTCCTGCGGTACCACATCAGACTCATCCCAACTAGGTTAGCATGAATATTTCATCCTCTGACTGTAGCCGGGGCCCTGCAGACTGCACGGCATGGCAGGAATTATTCATGTGTGAGCGTGGGGGCACACACACACACACACACACACACACACACACACACACACACACACACACACACACACACACACACACACACACACACACACACACCCTGAATACCATACAAGGTGTTGTTGCTTCCTGGGTACTGGGAACATCGTCGCTGGCTGATAACTGAACAACTGGGCAGCATGGGGTGAAACGCATCACCAGTTTACTAGATAGTGGATCACTGCCAGGAAGCTACAGTATGTGGAAGTCAAGATCATAAGAGAGAAATTGCTTTAGTCCAGTCTTTTTTTATTTTCATACACTCATGCTTTTTGTCTCGCTCACGCTTTGCTTGACCTCTCCCTCTTTCCTTTTGTCTTATCTTGTACTCCCTCTCAGTCTTTCTCACTCTTAACCTTACTCTCTCTCTCTCTCTCTCTCTCTCACACACACACACACACACACACACACACACACACACACACACACACACACACACACACACACACACACACACAAACTCTCACAGTTTGATTGATGATTGAATACTTTGTTAACAGTCCCTCTCTCTCACTCACTCACTCACTCACTCACTCACTCACTCTCTTTCTGGAGTGAACCTGGCAGGGAATAGTCATGCCCAGCACCACTATTTATACATACTGCCAAAACCCATGGCCAGGGGATTTCCCCCAACGCACACACGTACGTGCGAACACACGTACGTGCGAACACACGCACGCGCCTTTGTGACTTGGAGTCAGTTACAGTGGCATAGTTCCAGCGCTCTCACCCTGGCCAGTTCCATAGTTCTATTTCGCATCACTGTGTCATTAATCCTCTCGTCTCCACCTCTCCTCTGGTATTTTAAGTGTGTGTCCACAGTTTCCAGTGCCGTCTCTTGAGAGTTGGCACTCTGACAACTTATGGCCACTTGACATACTGCTGTGTACCAGGGATGGGCACATTAGTGCTCCATTAGGAGCCATAGGGAGGGGGGTAGATGGCAAGAAAGCAAAGCATACATTAGATTTATAAACACACAGCAACACATTATGGGCTATGAGAAATGACCCCCTGTTGGATGCACTCCCAGCAAGCTGCAGTATAGAAGATCACACCTAAAGGGTCATTCAGACCACTGCAATTTGTCTCCACCACCTTCTAATGCTTAAATGTATGCCACACCTCTCTTGTTGGTCGTCAATTTCCGGCACACGACACCGTTATACGATGAAGTATAAATGGGACTTGATGACGGTTTGGTCTCATTGCAAATCTTTGGTCTGAACCAGACTTAAGAGAGAAATTGCTTCAATTGCTCTCTCTCTCTCGCTCTCACTCTCTCTCTCTCTCGCTCTCTCTCTCTCTTCAAGCTCACTCTCTCTTCAAGCTCTCTCTTTTCAAGCACTGTAAAAAAGTATAGCTGTAATCTATCAGTGGCTGTCAGAGGAGTGTTCCTCCCTTTCCCAGAGCCCATCTGTGCCCAATTCAGATGAAATGTGAACGAGGTAAACCCTCCAGAAGATTCGTCAAGAGACAGAGATGGTTCTGCGATAAATCGGGTAGATCCTTTATCGTCCCCCAAGCGTCTGTCGTGAACCTGCTGTCTGTGTTTTCGCGTGTTGTTTACTGTACCCATAGTGTCCTGTTTTCATCGCTGAAACAAAGCTGAAATATTTATGAATGTAGTTTAATTGGGATACTTAACGCAGCGTCTATTTTCATCACTTAAACTCGGCTGAAACATTTATGGATGCAGTTTGACTGGTTGCAGTTATTTTGGTTTCCGTATGTTTTAGACATAGTTTGTTACATCTTCATCCATCTATCTATTCTTCCCTCCCTTCTCCTCCTCCTCCTCCTCCTCCTGCAGGTATTACCTGAAAAACAACATGGAGACGGAGACACTGTGTTCGGACGAGGACGCCCAGGACCTCCTCAGGGAGAGTCACATCACGCTGCTGCAGCTCAGCACCGTGGAGGTGGCCGCCCAGCTCTCCATGAGAGACTTTGATCTCTTCAGGAACATCGAGTCCACAGAGTACGTATAGTACTATAACTGCCAAATCCTGAGTGTTAAAAGCCGCAATCTGTACATTTCATCATGTCCTACCCGAGATTCGAACCCCAGTATCCCTCCCTTGTGCTCTCCCTCCCTCTTGGTCTTTCAAGAGCGAATCCCTGCTTGGCATGGGGAGATGTTGGCTTATGAGCTTAAGGTATCCTCACTGATCAGGGTCTAAATTTCTCAATGGAGAAAGACACTTTATTATAGTGACAAAAATGCCAACAAGTCCTGAAGAATGCCCATAGTGGGCATTCTTTTTATGGTTTAGGCACTATAATAAAGTATTGCCTTACTTGTTGACTTTTCGAGATTAAATACTTCTGAAGATTCAATCATGTATTGCCATTCCAATGAGTCATTGATTTAAAAATTGGTGTGAACTCCTCCTTTAATCTGTATGCCACCGCCGCTCCACATTTGCTCAAAGGTCGCAGCCAATTTCCCTGACCTCAATTTGTATCTCCCTGCCGTTGGGGAGCTCCTTGCTCTGGGTCTGGGAGGTTCTTTAATAGCATTCATTGCTGAAATAGGATCTGCTCCTGATCAAAGAGCCTGATTTGAACTATCCCTGATCTCCAGGGATAGTTTTAGGGGGGAGGGGGGGGTTTATCTTAAAGGGATAGTTCACCCCCAAAATGACTTTTTTTCTATCGATTACACACCCCATGGAGACTTGAATTCATGGAGATTTTTTAGTTTTTGTCGCTTTCCTAAGCCAATAATTTGATGACCGGCGGCGGCTCCGGTAGGAGAGTCAAACTGTCAACTTTGAGTCTCCTACCTGAGACATTAGCATCTTTCTGCCGGTCATCAAATTATTAGACTGAGAGAACGAGAGCAATCCATGGTCTCGAAGGGCGGATCCAAACCCAGGCGCCCGGAGCAGCCGCGTCCTCCGATTGCTTCACCAATCTATGTCCCCGCCTCCCCTCCCCTCCCCCCCCCATCTGTGCACGGAGCAGGCTGACGTCACCAAATTTAGAGCGACGCCCCTCTGCACTCTGGTTGGTTAGGAGTTAACAAGGTCCTAAGACCATCGTTCCTGCACTGTTCGCCCAGACTTTTTTCTTTTGAAACAAAAAAAAAGGCTGGGATTCCGAGGCTATCAAATTATTGGCTTGGGAATGCGACAAAAACAAAAAAATATCCATGAATTCAAGCCTCCATGGGGTGAGTCATCAAGTCTTTTTGGGGGTGAACTATCCCTTTAACCACTTAAGCCCTTCATATGCATACAACAATCTATTTTTGAAAGATTTTGACACCAGAATGACTATGGTTAACATGATTTTTTAAATAAAAGTATTCAAGTGTGATATTATGAACCATATGTCAAACCTATCAGACAGTCTACATTTCCCAAAAGGAAATGCAGTTATTTAGTTCAGTCAGGCCAGAAGCGGAGATAAAACATATCCATAAAAATGAATGAGGAGAGCGGGGGATATCAAAAGGAGGGGCATGGGCCACCCCCCACCTCTCTGCACTACCCCCCCAACCCCTCCCTGCCAATTGAACCCTGTCTATTCCCGTTCCTCCTCTCTCTCCAGGTACGTGGATGACCTGTTCAAGCTGGACTCGGCGACGGGCAGCGGGCACCTCAAACAGTTTGAGGTGGTGATCAACCAGGAGACGTTCTGGGTGGCCACGGAGATCCTGAAGGAGGCCAACACCTTGAAGAGGATGAAGATCGTCAAGCACTTCATCAAGATCGCCCTGCACTGCCGCGAGTGCAAGAACTTCAACTCCATGTTCGCCATCATCAGGTGTGTGTGTGTGTGTGTGTGTGTGTGTGTGTGTGTGTGTGTGTGTGTGTGTGTGTGTGTGTGTGTGTGTGTGTGTTGGTGGGCTGCAGGGTGGGTGAATGCACGCATGTAAGTGATTTCACGGTCTGGATGTGTCTTTATATCTGCTTCTATAAACTTGTGGGTTAATGGTGTGTTTGTGTACGAGTGTGACCTTATGCTTTATTGTGTGTGTGTGTGTGTGTGTGTGTGTGTGTGTGTGTGTTCATGTACAGCATTGCATGTGTACCTGCCTGTTTGCGTATGTGAGCACTCCCCCCTCCGATCTTCCATAATGAGTTCCAGTCTGTTCTCCCAGGAGAAACCCCGTCTGTGCCCCCTGCATGCACATTTGTGCGTGTTTGCACGAGCAGCATGCATGTACAGCTTTGCGTGTATACTGTACCTGCTTGTTTGCCTATGTGAGCACCCCCCGCCCCCATCTTCCATAATGAGGTTCAGTCTGTTCTCCCAAGAGAACCCCCCCCCCCCCAAGTCTGTCCCTCCGCCTCTCTCTCTCTCTCTCTCTCTCTCTGCCGGATCATTGCATCAACCATTCCCCTCTGACCGCACTGGATCTGGCTCCTTCTGTCTGCCTTCAAGACACACACACACACACACACACACACACACACACACACACACACACACACACACACACACACACACACACACACACACACACACACACACACACACACACACACACACACACACACACACACACACACACACACACACACTCGTACACACATTTGTTGAACTATACTTGTGAGGACATCAACATTTAGGACATTTTTACCATTTTTGGACATGACGCGCCTGCGTCACGTTGTGTGTTTGTAGATCTGCTATGTTCGGCGTGCAACAAAATCAGACAAAACTTTAACCCCTGAATGTAAGCTCTAACTGCCTGATCCTAACCCTAACCCCAACCCCTTTTCATAATTGTAAGCCTAACAAAAAAATCGGTTTTAACCATAGAACAGTGATTTCTCTTCTAAGGACAAGGAAAATCATTTCTCAAGTTCTACAATACTTGTGGGGACAGTGGGCCCTCACAAGTATAGTAATACAAGTTACACACACACACACACACACACACACACACACACACGCACACACACACATCCCTCGGCGACGGGCTCACTTATTGTTTGTTGTTATTGTTAATCCAGGCTGCTCTCTGTGGTTTTGGGCTGTGGATGGATGTGAGATTGAGCTGGGCCTTCAACCGCGGGTCCTGTCGTAAACGGCCCGAACCCACTGGGAGGGAGCTTGTTTATGGGATGAATTGAGAGTGTGTGTGTGTGTGTGGGGTGTATTTAGTGTGCATTCATAGCTATGTGTGGTCATTTGCAACAGCGTTTGTGCATGTATGCATGCATCTGTGTTTGCCTGTTATACTTGTCTTAATGCCAAAAAGTGTGTGTGTGTGTCGGTCTGTGTTATGTGTGCATGTATTCTGTATTGTACTGTATATTTGCATTTATCATACGTCACTTGTCTTCAGAGCTGTTTGATGTGTCCGAGTAGAGACAGGGTATGACCTCAGTTGTACCGCCTCTCTCTCTGTCTGTCTGTATGTCTCTCTCTCTCTCCCTCTCTCTGCTGACAGTGATTATTCTGAAGTCTGCTGTGGTCTGTCTCTCTGTAGCCCCGCCTTTGCTGTCTAAACACTGCGTCAGTATAGCAGTGTTTTTGTACTATAATGTACCAGTGCTTTGTCGCTGAAGAGGACGGAGCATATTCTCATTAGTTGCGGCAGTGGCTCAGGAGGTAGAGCGGCCGTCTTGGAATCGTAAGGTTCCCGGGTTAGATCCCTGGCTCCTCCCAGCGGCCACGTGTCGAGACACTTAACCCCCTAACTGCTCCCGGTGAGCAGGTTGGTGCCCTGAATGGTTTTCTCTGCCACCCGTGTGTGAAAGGGTGAAATATATGTTAAAAGCATGTAATCATGCGCGTGTGTGTGTGTGTGTGACCCCGATAGAGTTACAACCCTGGCCCTAAGCCATGGTTTAACCACTTGAACCCCAGCGTCGATTTGGTGGCAGCAGAAAACGGAACCAGATGGAATTGGAAACTGATGATCTGTGTGGCGACCCCGATGGCAATTAGCCGAAAGAAGAAGATTTGGTGTAGACGGAAAAAAGTGGTCAAATTACGGCTGTAACTCAAGTCCAGTTCTCTCAGACTACAGGGGTCTAAGTGGCTGAGAACCCCCTGCAGTACAGTAACATTGTGTTCTCTGTTGTTAAACGGACGACAGACAGTTCAGTGCAGGAGTGTCTGACCTCCATGTTCTCTGAACAGACTCCTCACAGCAGGTCGTCCTCCTCAGCCATATGGAGACACTGTCTGCCTGGAGACACAGCCTCTACAGCAGTGGTTGTCAAACGTTCTTTTTCACAGGCCCCCGCCCCATTTGATACCATTTGAAAATAAGGAAATAAATCTCTGGTATCTCAATCTTCACATCCTCAGTGTTAATCTAACTCCGACAATGAACAGTAAGGGTCCATTTGGTTCCATTTATACACTATCAGAGTTACAGAGCTCTCTAAGGTTCCATTTGGTTCCTATTTTCCACATTGAGAACCAGTGCTCCTCAGTGTGTGTGTCTTTCAAGCAAACTCTCGCACTCAGTCTCCCTTAATGTGTCTGCGTGTACGTGCACAAGTCTCCCTTTGTACCCATCTTGACGGTACATTAAATGGTGTCTAATGAGCCGTTCCACAGGCTGTTGTGGAACACTCAGACCAGCGATCATCTCAGGCTGGAAGCAGGCGACTCCCGAGAGAGAGAGAGAGAGAGAGATGGAGGGCGGGGGGGGGGGGGGTTATGAAAGAACGAGGGAGAGACTGAGAAAAGCAGAGGCAAGGAAAATAGCTAAAATAGCAAACAACGTGATGCAATTCAATGTTTTTGAAAATGTTCACCTATAATGACATGGCCAAAATAGGGAAGTTGAAACTGGTTGATGAATGAAAGAATGAATGAATATTATGGTTGCAGACAACAACACTATAGCTTGTGTGTCACATGTCACCTGTAGATGGATGTGTGTGGATTGAGATGCACTCAGCGCCGAAATAAAATCTGATTAATCTGCAAAAAAAAAAGAAAAAGTTCAGACGTGGAGCATATAAGCATAAAAGCTCTACATTTGAGGTTAAATGCGAACTCTAGGGGGTGGCAATTGCATCCCCTGGGACCCCAAATGATCCCCCTTTGTGAGAGAGTGATGAGGATGAGAGAGTGAGAAACAATGCAGTGGGAGGTGATATGGAGATGCATACGACTGAGTGAAGGGTGAGGAGAGTGAGGGCAGAATAAAATGAGAGGAGAGAGAAAGTGGGATAAGGAGATGTCAAGAGGAAAATACAAAGTGATTGAGAGAATTGGGTCACCAAAAACAGTAGGGCGCCTCCTAAGAGGAGCATGCGGGTGCTCGGCGACTCTCACGGCAATCCGCCTCTTCGATATCTTGCATGCAAGACAAGTAGGCTACTGTAGACATTTTGGCCTAAGGGTGGCGCTCTTTGGTTCGTGAAAGGTGAAGGTCCAGCCAGTAGTTTTGGACACATGGTACAACTTGTTTTAGTGTGCTTTCTGCAGCGCTTGTTTTGTTGTCCACAGACTCGGGGACAACACATGTACAGTAAATGAGCTGCTTAGCTAACTCTAGTGCAATACCTTTTTAATTGTGCACTCACTGTCCCTTTAACAATACACTATGAATGACATTCATTGAAAGGTAATTGACAAGGCCCAAAGCTATCTTGGGTTACAGTATGTGTTCATCTTTGCAACACGTGATGGGTTCAACAACAGTTCGCCCACAAACACATGACGGGTTCAACAGCAGTTCACCCACAGTATCTCCAAACTGTGTTAACGGTTGTCTTATCCTTCCTCATTCCCCTGGGCTCCTAAGAGCTACAAGTTGTGTCCGCCTGTTGCTGAGCAAGTACTGTTCACGTGAAACACACCTCTGGGTGCTGTACAGTGTATATACTGTATACCAGTCGTTTCAAACTTTTTCATGTCAAGGTCCCCCATATGTATTTGGCTGCAAACGTCTGAAAATACTTTCAAGGACCCCCATACAAGATCTGGTGTGAAAATGTTTTAAAAATACAAGTTTCAAGATGTTTTGAAAATAGCAGATCTACAAGCTCAAGGTTAAAGTGGCTAAACTTATTTTGATTTTTTTTAAAAACAAATTTAGCTGGGGACCTCCTAGAACCCCCTCAATGACTCCTGGTGAAACTGTAGATGCATGTATGGCTGCAACTATAGATAATCTTCTTGGCGATTATTATCTCGATTACCTAGAGGCCATCTAGGAATCGGAAGGTTGCCGGTTCAATCTTTGGCTCGCAAATTGTCCCTGAGCAAGACACTTCACTCCTAACTGTTCCACTGACACTAATGGCATTCACTGCTCCTAATGGTTAGGATGGGTTTAAGGCAGAGGAAGAATTGTTCAGGTATGTGCTTACAACTAAAGGGGACACAATGTTTCTCTTTTTAAGGTCCTGACGGGCTGTGTCACACTTGTGTCACATGTGCAGGACTTGTGTCAGCACATGGATCACATGGTCACAAAGACCGGGGTGGCCATAAGAGACACAAAACGGAGAGAGAGAGCATGAAGATGCAGAGAGAGAGCGAGAATGAAGATGCAGAGAGAGAGTGAGAATGAAGATGCAGAGAGAGAGCGAGAAGGAAGATGCAGAGAGAGAGTGAGAATGAAGATGCAGAGAGAGAGAGTGTGCATGAATATGCAGAGAGAGAGAGAGCATGAAGATACAGCGAGAGAGCGAGAGAAAGCAGGAAGATGCGGAGAGAGAGAGAGAGAGACTGCAGAGTGGGATTGGAAACATGACATCGCTGAGCAGAAAGAGAGGCCAGAAGCCTCTTGAAATCTATTCTACACAGTAAATGTAACTCTGAGAGTGTCTGTACAAATGGAACTTAATGGACCCTTATGGGTGCATTTGGCTCCATAACACTGTTGATTTTATTGTGTACTCTTGAAGTACACACACTGCCTTGAGAGTCGTTCATTCTTGCTTAAGATGACCAGCTAGAAAACATCGAGCGCTGTGCTGTTGTCAAAACAAATCTAAGGAAGTACACAGTTTTCTTACATTTCCTCTCACAGAGAGGGCTGTGTCGGTTCCCTCTAATGAAGCAACCTGTTTCATCTACTGAACAAACTGATATTCACTTACTCTGTAAAAGCAGTAAAATGGATTGGTACTTAACATCTGATGACGCAAACGTTTTTGTGTACATTATGTGGTTTTGATTGTGTGTGTGCGTGTGTGTGGCTCTAATCGTAAGGGAATCAGAGGAGATAATTGTAGTGTTCCTCTGAGCTGTTTTGTGGTGATTTGATTTCCTCCCTTACAGTTAAAAGCTGCTGACCTCAGCTGTTTTGTGACGTTATGTTCCGGTGCATTCTCTGCTTTTATATTACTGTTCTGATCTCATGTCCTCCGTTCACTATTCGGACATTGTCTGTTCTGTTCTTTATTCTCTCCTCTCCTCTCAGGGTTCTGCATCCAGAGCAGTGTGTTGGTTTGTGTGTGGGATGTAGTGATGAGATAAAAGATGTCAGACCAGAGCCAAATTGCTTAACTTACAGCTAACTATTGTTTCTCTCTCTTTCTCTCTCCCTCCATCCATCCTTTTCCACCTCCCTTCCGTCTCTCTGTCCCGCCCGTTGTCCCGTTTTTCCCTGCATCCCTGTTTACCTCACGTCTCCATCGCTTTTCCTCCTTTTCTCTCCTCGTATTCCCTTCCTCCCTGTTTCTTTTGTGCTCTCTCTCTCTCTCCTCATCTTTCTGCCACTCCCTCCTCCCCCCTCCATACCCCCTTTCACCCCCCCCCCCCCCCCCCCCCACCCCCTCTCTCCTATTTCCTTTCCCCACCTCCCCCCCCCCCCTCCTGCAGTGGTCTGAACCTGGCTCCGGTGGCTCGTCTGCGGAGCACGTGGGAGAAGCTGCCCAGCAAGTACGAGAAGCTGTTCACGGACCTGCAGGACGTCTTCGACCCGTCCAGGAACATGGCCAAGTACCGCAATGTGCTGAGCAGCCAGAGCATGCAGCCGCCCATCATTCCTCTGTTCCCCGTGGTCAAGAAGGACCTCACCTTCCTACATGAAGGTTCGAATCTCGCACACATACTGTAGATATCTGTTTCCTAAACAGAACCCATTTGTGGGTCTCGGATCCCTTTTCGTGGGTCGCGAGTGATTATCCCTTTATTTTTTGTTTCCCTGAGTTGAAAACAAATTCAAACATTTTCAAAAATAATTTCATGAATAAAATAAAAAAATATCAAAGAAATTCCCTAAATTAGAAAACAAATGTTTAAGTAGTGATAATAGCAGATATGCGAGCTCGCAACGCGGCGTGAAGTGAAGTGACACGTCGTGAGCTTGTAGATCAGCTATTTTCCACTAGTTTGGGTCCCGGGCAAACATTTGATTTCTCTTTTGGCTCTTGAGCTAAAACGTTTGGGAACCACTGCTGTAGATGGAGGGATGGATGGAAATAATGACGGTTTAATTAGATGGTACACAGGGGACTGAGAGAGTGTCAGGGATGACATATGGGCCTGTAGTTTGAGGGTGGTATTCTGCAAATGCATGCAGGCGCTAACGAGTTAATGAAATTCATAAGTTTGTGTGTCTAAACCATCACTGTGGATGTGGCGTTACGGACGTCTCAGCAATGTTTCGCTGACGATGTGCAGGTTTAACTAATGACAACCATATCTAACCAGCAAACAAATATCACGTCTTATTACTGTCTATTTGCGCCAGATGTACAGGTTCAACTGCAGACAAACATTAAAGCTACAAGTAAATAGAAAAGATCAATATATCATCTGCAAAATAGCTGATCTACAACAATGATCTGTTGATGATCTATTTTAGAACTTTTAAAAACTTGATTTAGAAAAGATTTTGCATTTTTTAACACATCGGGTGCCAGAGGTTTATTAAAATATTATACGTTCAGTGCCTGCATTTCTTCCATCCACTTACGTTGATACGCTTCGTGCTGTAGAAGCCCCGACGCGGAAGTGCATGTAAACAGAGCGTGCGTGCGAGACGGCGGAGGGTCCCGACTAACGCCTGGAACAATAATATTTCTAACGCGATCCTCCATTGCAGAGTGATCGCCGATCGAAAACGGCTCACTTCCACCACGTTAAAAAGAAATGGAGATATTAAGCTTTTAGTCAAGGAGTTAACATTGGAGCGGCCGACCGGAAGGATCTATGACATGGATCCACACCCGGCCTCTCCTTCTCAGAGACTCCTTGGATGATCCCAAAGTTTCGTTAGAGCGCCCCACGTGGGCCCCACGCATAAAAATAAAATTGGGTCAAAAACGGTCCGGACCGTTTTCGGCACTCCTAGTTTGGATTCTCAAAAACGGTCAGGACCATTTTTGGCACACAATGTGTTAATGAAAATATCGGTCAAAACGTCAGTAATCAGTGGGCAAGGACTCTGCATCAGACCCAAACAACAAGTCGAGCTCTATAAATAGACAGTTTGTTATCACTATACCTTCCTAAAGTGCTGTTCTCTACCATTTAAGCACTACCTCCACTGTGCGTCAGGTTGCTTATTAAAAATATTATAAAAGTATGCAAAGCACATACATTTCTGAGTGAAATCAAAGAAGCGGGAAAGCTGAAGGTCCAGTGTGAGGTGGAGGATGTCTTGTTTTTTCTGCTTCCTCTGTACCAAGCAAAAGGTCAATTTCAGACCCACTTCTGCTATCAACTTATTGTACAGCCTATAGTATCAGAACTACAACAATACTTTCCGAATAGTTTTTTATTTTTTGCACGTGACTTCCCTTCTCTCACTTTCAGATAACTATACAGTCTATCGTTGCAACCAACAAAGGAAGCTGCCTTACGTTAGCTTCTCACTTCCCTTTCTTCTGGGCATTATCTTAGAACATGTCCACGTTAGGAATGGAAGAGAGGTGACTTCTATTATTGTGCAAGTTCAAAGCGTACTAAGGTTTCGACGAGGCCTTAGCACCAGGGGACTAAAGGACAAAAGAAGCAGAGTTAGTGAAATGATAAGTGGAGGACAGGAACAAAGATGTGCATTAATATGAAGAAGACTCTTGTACAGTTAGATAAGACATATTGCATACTCACTGGCTCTGTATCTGCTTGTGTGTGTGGCTGTTATCTGTGTGCGTGTGTGGACGTGCTTGTGTGTACACCTGTACGTACTGTGTGTGTGTGTGTGTGTGTGTGTGTGTGTGTGTGTGTGTGTGTACACGTGTGCATGTATTATGCATGACTTCCCAGGTAACGACTCTAACGTGGATGGTCTGGTGAACTTTGAGAAGCTGAGGATGATCGCTAAGGAGATCAGACACGTGGTCCGGATGACCTCCGCCAACATGGACCCCGCCCTGATGTTCCGACAGAGGTAGGACCCCCTCATGCATCCAGCCGTTTAGTTTTCCTTAGCTTTATCCCCTTCTGTTGGAGAACAGATAGCAGGAGACGTGTTAATAGGGCTTCACCTCCTCCGATCGACTTGGCTAGCTCGCTATGGATAAAAGAAAACAAAGTTCTGGGATTGATTTTTGTGTGCTTGCCGTCAACTTCTATTCCCACAGTTTTAGTTTTTTACCATCCAAGCAACTGGCATTTACATTTTTTAGGAAGTTTGAAGGCTGCAGCGTGTTTCTTGTCGAAACAAAGTTTGGTGAGGCTATATTGTAAAATCAAAATGACGTCATTATGGAGAAAACGCATTGCTTTGTCGAAGTTCGCCTCAGCAGTTCTTGCCGAACATCACTGTAGAGACACCAATGCGAACACTGTGTTTGATTGGTAAGAATTGATTTATACTGTTTTAAGTACGCAATCTGCCAGCAGGGTACAATGGACAGTTTTGAAAAAAAGGTTGTCTGAGGAGGTTAGGAGGTACAAACCTCGGTGAGTAACTTATATAGGATTAAGTTAATGGGGTCAAACGGTAGCGCTGGAGGACACTAAATGTATTGGTGAACTGGGGAGTGTTATCAGAACCACCACCATCACCACCATCATCACCACCACAACACCCTGCCTCCACCTGAATCCTTTCACAGCAGGAGCAGGCACAGGCACTGGGTCTGGCTCTCATCAATTCCTATTCACTTCCTGCTCAGTTCATGTCATCTCAATTCAGTTACATTCAACCTTGTCCCCTGGAATGTAATGACACATGACATGGGTTGACCGGAGCTGAGATAGAATTGATACCGCCCAATGCGGTGTTTCAATCACATCACAAGTCCTGCGTGTCTGTCACTCTCATGATGCATGACTGCCCCCTGCAGACACTCTCCCCACACTGCAAGCACAGATTGGCTTTGTGAAGACGGTACACAGTGGGCCAGATACTCGAGGCATGTCCTCTGGTCAGAATTAATTTAGTCATTTTTAGCTCAACACACAATCGGCGCACAGCTTTACATACAGTATAGTCACCATGTCACTTAGGTGTATAATTATGTCATGTTCTAAAGAAGAAACTCGAGCACACACTTGTCACCTCTGCATTGATTTATTAAAACAACAAACATTTTGGTCACAAGTACCTTTTGTTAAGATCAGGTTGAAACGTCAACCTTTTGTAAGCACTTAAGCCCTATATACTTGTCGTGCGACGAAAAGGCTATACAAATGGCTAATCTACTGTACATGTTCATAACGTGTTGTGTTGTGAATTTGTAGATCAGCAATTTATGAAACTTCTTAGCTACCTTGTCTTGACATTCCACATGTGTGTCGCTACTTAAAATTATGTAAACATGAAAGTTGATATGAGCATCAATACATTATCCATGAACGCATCATTTAGCCGCTATGAAGCTCTTCTGAAGAAGCTGAGAATGTCCTGTAGAAACAAACCAGAGTGGATACTACAAGTGTTGTCACTTTCTACACAGCATGTAAACTTACAGTTGATATGGGGAGATGTCCGACAGTATGTCTAGTGTCTTCCCATCTCCTACCATTTCCTGTGTGTCTGTGGTCATGTGACCTCTACATAGTCCCCCCCCCCTCCCTCCCCCCGCCCCCGTCCTGACCTTTGACACTGTCTTTTTAAACCACGCTTCAATCTTCCACACCTCTTGCTTGCAGGAAGAAGAGGTGGAAGAGTTTAGGGTAAGTTCTCCCCCACGTAACCGGTTCCGACCGGTTCGAGGCGGTTTCGGTGTGGGCCTTTCAAGGCCACCATGCACTCCCCCCCCCCCCCCCCCCCCCCCCTCCTTCCCTCCCTTTACCATCCTGTTATCATCTGCCAACATCGAGCTCTGCATGTGAGATTAACCCTTTCATTTGCAGTGTCCATGCGAGCCTGTGCTGAGATCCATCATTAAAAACGGTTCATTACGTCACCTTGTTTGTCTGTATTTACACCTGTTGGACCCGGGTCAAATAGTGGCGGCAAGATGGTTCTTGTGGGCGGGGCCTACCACGGCAATGACAGTTCAGATAGAATCACAGAATAAGTCAAACTTTTGGGCTGCGCAGTTGGTCGAAAGTAATCGAATTGTTTTATTTTATGTTTCACAATGTCATTGACATCTTAGTTGGTCAGCTGTTGCACCTTGCCCTTGTCTACTCACTGTTAAGCCTGATTATACTTTGTCGTGCGACGAAGCAAAAATTAAGCATTACACAATGGTTAGTAACCAGAATATTGTACAACATACAACATATTGTACATACCATTTGGCCAAAGTTGTGGTCACTGTTAAATAATTGATCAATAAAGACATTAATAAAATGATTGAAAACATATTGGAGAAAAACAAATCACAATAATTGTGATGATCATTTTTGCCATTATCATGTAGCCCTGGGTCACTCATAGGGAAAGTATCATAAAATCTCAGTGTACATGTACGTTCCCAAGGCTGCTTGGTAAACATTTGGGACACTCAAAGTCAGTTGTTCCCAAACCTCACCCATGTAGCATCTGAATGATGTAAAACGAACCATAACAAAAGTATAGATTATGGTAAGAGCCATTTGGTCTGGGTCCAGCACTGTAATGTCTGCATCCTGGCGTTAATGTTTTGTCTCCCATATTGAATGTCCAACACTTTTATCCCCTAACCCATTTAATGTTTGCCTCCATCTGACAGAATGTATGTGTTTATAGCATGATGCACCAGCAACAGCACCAAAAACAAAAACCTATGTACCTCCCCTTAGTGCATGGTCCTGTTTAACCTGCTATGCTACCCAACACACACACACACACACACACACACACACACACACACACACACACACACACACACACACACACACACACACACACACACACACACATGCAGACACTAACTGTGTAGGACAGAGAGTCATGGAAAATAAGATAACGTTTACATTGTTTTTTGTAAAGGGGGATGGGGGAGGGGGCGACAATGTCCGACATTGAACTGACCCGTACCTCCTTTCTTCCTTTACTCTTCATCTCTCTTCACTTCTCAAATCCACCCTTCTCTTCTTGTCTTCTCATCTCCTTCATCTTCACGTCTTCACTTAATGCTGCTTCCATCCCTCCTCCATTTCCTCCCCCACCTCCTCACTCTCGCTCTCCTTCTCTCTCCGTTTCTCTCTCCCTCCTCTCTCTTTGAATGTCTGTCCCCCACCTCCTCCCTCTCGCTCTCCTTCTCCCTCTGTCTCTCTCCCGCCTCTCTCTTTCTCTGTCTCTTCTCTCTCTCTCCATCTTTCCCTCTCCCTCCTCACTCCGTCTCCTGCTCCTTCTCTCTCTCTCCTACTCGCTCCCTCCCTCTCTATCTCTCTCTCCCTCTCTCTCTCTGTCTCCCTCTCCTCTCCTCTCTCTCTGTCTCTCTCTCAATCTCTCTCTCTCTCTCTCTGTCTGTCTCTCTCCCCTCTCTATCTCTCTCTCTCTCCCTCCCTCCTCTCTCCTCTCTTTCTCTCCCTCCCTCCTCTCTTTCCTTCTCTCTCTCTCTCTCTCTCTCTCTCTCTCTCAGGTCTCTCAGTCAGGGCAGCACCAACTCCAACATGCTGGACGTGCAGGGCGTCGGCCACAAGAAGCGCGTGCGCCGCAGCTCGCTGCTCAACGCCAAGAAGCTGTATGAGGACGCCCAGATGGCCCGCAAGGTCAAGCAGTACCTGTCCAACCTGACGGTGGAGACGGATGAGGAGAGGCACCAGCTCATGTCTCTGCAGTGTGAACCCACCTACAGCACATGTGAGTCTAATCCTGAGTGCTTCCCAACACAGTGGGTCGGGACCCTATTATGTGGGTCACAGGGACCCATTCTTATGGATCAACCCCTTTGTTTTTGTTTCCTACATTTTGTTTTGAATTATTATTTCAAAAGGTTATTTTTCGTATTTATTATTACAACGGTATCACGTGTCGAAAAACCCACAACAAGTGGCATCCGCAACGCGCTGTGGGTTTGTACATCGACGATACCGCCGAAGCATAACTCAGCATAGATATAACCGCCATAGAAAGTGAAGCTCACCAGTTGGAATGAGCAGCAGCAATCAGTGAAGTTCTATTTGTATAGATATCTATGCACTGAGCGCAGCAAACCTGTGCACACGGCGGCGGCCCCGTTCACTTGCATTGAAGAGTGAACTAAGCATGTGCAAAACTTACATGATGGCGAGTGAATGGTAAAGATTTCTGCGCACACAGCATTAAGTTTAGACAACGTAGAACGGTTTTAATCTACATTTCATCGCACATTATACATTTTACTCACTAGTAATTAACAAAATAATATTTACCTTGTTGGTTTGATAAAATATATATAGAATATATTTTAAAGTAATATTATTTATTCAAGAAAGATCTAGAGGTGGTGGCCGCCACTGAGAGAGACCGCCTCCAACCACTGCATGTGTGTGTGTGTGTGTGTGTGTGTGTGTGTGTGTGTGTGTGTGTGTGTGTGTGTGTGTGTGTGTGTGTGTGTGTGTGTGTGTGTGTGTGTGTGTGTGTGTGTGTGTGTGTGTGTGTGTGTGTGTGACAAGTATGTCAACTGTATTGTATGTAACAATGTTCTGCCGTATAGGCACTTTGTAACTGGCTGTTTTCCTATTGTCTGACTGCATTGGCAGTGTTTGTCCTTTGTACAAGGCATTCTTGCACTTCTGTTTATGTGGATATAAATATTTTGTGTGTGTGTGTTTGTGAGCATTATGCGGTAGCTAGACTTGGGTAACAGCAGTGGCAATGCAGTTGTATCGCCCCTTGATATAAGACCACACACACAATACATATGTTATTAATAATGCACATGGGAACATTTTCAGACCTTTTTGTAGCATACTGTGTCATTCTTCAACCCATTCCTGTGTGTGTGTGTGTGTGTGTGTTCAGATAGCTTGTGTTATTTGAATTTAGTTGAAGCCCACAGCTTACTTTTTTCCTGGGAGGTTTGGAGGTTTAATTGCCATGAGGATTTCGTTTTTAATTAAACAAGCAGGTGTTTTGGTGAAGTCAACTGAGCTGAAACCTCATGCTGGAGGGAACCTTGTGGTACTGTAGTAGACTGCGCTATTCCCTTATGTGAAATATGAGTATTTATTACTGCCGTGCACTGCCATCTAGTGGTATGTAAAGTGTCCTGAAGGACATAAAAAAAACATCTGTAAATGGATCCATAAGAACAGAGGAGGTAGATCGTTAATGAGGCAGCTGTTTTATAAAACTCAGTGACTGTGTCAGAACCGCTGTCAGAACGTGCCTGTAAAACAGCACATTTTGTGTTGATCGCCACATTATCAGTGCTCAATACCCATACGTCTGACAGACACCAGATGCCAGCCTCTATAGATTTATGGTCCACAACATAAATCTACCAAGATGTACCCTGAATTTTAGATGAGTTCACTTTTCCCAGAAGTTTTGGCACTTAATTCCAGTTTAATACAATATGCAATAGGCCACTGACCCCCATTTGATTTTATTTATCTCTGGGACCCCAATCTACACTCTAAAATCTCAGGGTTATTTTAACTCTGAGAGTGTACAAATGGAACCAAGGGGTCCATTCGGGTCCATTTTGGTTCTGTTTGTACACTCTGGGAGTTACATAACTATTTGGTTCCTAACTATCAATCATTCAGCTGTGGAACCCCTGGAATCCTTTAAGGGTCACTGGGGTCTGGGGACCCCAGTAAAATGATGAACAGTTTAACCCTATTTTATTCTTCGGCTATTTGATAATAGCCTATCTGCAAGCTGTATGGGTTGTGAGCTTGTGTGTCTGCTATTGTCTGCTATTTAAAATCATATAAACACACAACACAAATCTCCTCTTATCGGGGCCCCTGGCATGACATCCTTTCAGATGAACGTCCTTTGCCGAATGCATATCAATTTAGGAGTCCTTGACATGAACATTTGAGCACCACTGCCATAGATGACTAGGAGCGCTGCATTGACGTTGATGAATTGTCTCCCCTTGTGTCCTGGCTGTGGGCAGTGTCTAAGAACCTGAGCGAGAGGCGCTCCACCAAGTCGGACATGTCCCCCGTGTCCCTACGTTCGGCTCTGCCCTCGGGAAAGACGCAGAACCGGGTGTCCCAGGTCCTACAGGTGCAAGTCCCACTGTATCCCCTGCGCAAGAAGAGCACAGCTAAGGACATCGCCTCCACCAGTAAGCAGAAACTTGAATCCTGTACTTCGGTTTCATTTTGTGGTCCGGTTTTCCATCTGTTTGAGTCTTATTTTCTGTTGTTTCTTTCTTTTATGTTACTTCCTGGCTGTGCACTGCACAGCTTCAACTTGTTCAGCTTGGCTTAGTGTTAAATCTCTCAACCATGAGCTTGTATTAGTTTGTGTGAAAGGATATTTTCCTAAACCCGCTCTGCAAAGCCTTAAAGTCCTGCCTTACCAGGAATTGTGCTTTCTAGTCAGAATTTTAATGGTCACAAAAAACAACAAACAAAACAGGCAAATAATCTCCCACGTGCTGCTGCTCAATATCGGGACAATCTTCTCTTCCTGTTTGTGTTGAGGTCTTTGCACACCGTGGAGGGCGACGAATAAACTCGAAAAGGCATCAGAGAATATTTCACATCAAACTATTCCCATAGTTGATGCCTCATTGATACAGGTTAACGCTTTCATTCACAGTGAAAATCATTAAGTCCCGTAAAATTACATTCTGTGTGGATGTAATGACACACACAATACTTTATATTCGGGCAAATTAATAGCACAAAGACAATAACACGGTGTGTAAAGACCTTTAAAATGTTTTTCTGTTTTTATTAAAAAGGTTCTTTGAAGACCAAAATTCCATAGCTTTAGTCCAGTTCAGTTGTTCAGAGTTCAGTACAACAGACATGTCTGTATGGACACAAAACTAATTTACCTTTTTGTTATACTGTAGTTGCACTACCCACTCCTCTGTAACCTTGCTGTGACCGTGTTATGATCGCTTTCCCTCCCCAGACTCCAGCTCTCCCCAGGTAATAAAGAAGCCTCCAGTCAGCTCAGCAGAGGAGTGGAGCTCCAAGAGGCCGTGTGAGGACACCGTGTCCACCGTCTCCTCCCTTCACTCCAGCCCCACCGTGTCTCCACAGGGCTCTCCACGCAAAGGTCTGAACATGAAATTTATTTGATCGATTCATTGTCATACAAATAATTGTGACTAATCATTTTATTGTGTTTTTGGCATTTAACACATTGGAACAGCAATGGGCATTACAGCTCTGTTTGGCATTTAGGCTTTGTTAACAAAAGTTGCACCGGGTAGATATGACAAATAACTTAAATATACAAAGAAATAACTGACAAAGACAGATGCCAATAATCAAAATAAATAATACGCTATGAAACATTTTATTAAATGAAAATGATTATGCAAAAATAATTGCGATTATCTCAAAAAATTGCAATTAGGCCTAGTCTGATCCACAGGACATGCTTGCATAACCTTTTTCACAGAAAGACTTAGTTTAGCTTAATTTAGTCAAGATTACACCATGAATGGATGTTTTATATTAAGATAGACACGAATAATGGCTGAAGTGAGTCTGTGGTTTCAACTGCTAAACTGTTAATCAACTGTTGAGCTTAATCTCAAACCACGTTGTCGCATGTTTACAATTATTCTCTGTTTCCGTTCTCTCTTCTATCTCGTCCCTGCTGTCCCTCATCCCTCCATCCTCCAGTAGGGGGCGTGCACAAGTCGCAGAACTCCAGCCAGATGAACCTATCGGGCTCGTCGTCCTCGCTGACCAGCGACGCCAGCACCAAGGCCGTCAGCCTGCGCAGCTACGGCATAGGTGGGGGTCTCCTCCACAAGAGGATCCTACTGATGACCAGACAGCACAGCCGAGACCAGTACAGGAGAGAGGAAGAGGATAGAGGAAAGGAGAGAATAGATGAGGAGGAGGAGGAGGAAGAGGGAGATGAGAGGAGAGGGGTTGAGAATGAGATAGAGGCAGGCTTGTTTTCTTCAGAGCAGGGAGATCCGCAGATCCACCTCTGTCCCCAGAGAGATCCCGATCAAGTGCTGCTAGGGGCGAGACCAGGAAGCCTGGCCCAGAGAGGGACAGGCCGGCCGGTGAGGCTTACCCCCGTGGCCCGCCGCCGGTCCCTCTGCCAAGAACCTGGGCTGGGGCCCAGGCTTGCCTGCCCTCCTCCCCAGCCGCAGTTGACCACAAGCCCAGGACGGGGGGATCCGGGCAGCCCCCTTAGACCTCCGCAGCCCTCCCTCCGCAAAAGGTTGGCGTCACCGTTCAGGATGCTGAGGGAGCGGAGTCGGTCAAGAGAGAGGCTGGTGGCAGTCAAGCCCCCCCTGAAAGCTGGGGATGGACAGGAGGAGATGAGGCCCTGTTCCCCCAAGAGAGCCCGGAGGTCGGTCAGCCCCAACCCCTTCCTCTGGCTCTGCAGATCCAAATACAGAGAAGAGACCTAATCGAGTCCGATTTCAATCAGTCAAGGAAAGAATTATTGATTACATTGGACAGGGTGGGGGGGCGTCAAAGAACAGGACAGCAGGTGGTATTTCACAGATTATTTTTTTTGATAGAGAGAAAAAAATAACAACGACTTATTGAGGGACAATGAAACAACATCCCAGCCAGGGAAGAACATGTTAAAAGACACTTTGACATTTGCAAGGTGGAGGCCACTGATCTGTAATACTCTGCATGACTAATGTAATAACGTAATAATATATGTGTCACTGCGATTCCCAAGCTAACTGAGCCCCAAGCTAGTTGAGCCCGAGCTCGTTGAGCTCGCTGTGATCTGCTGAGACGGCCCTAATTGCAGAGACACAATTGCCATTGTCTCAGCAATTTTGGTGAGCACTCGTTTTGGTTCACTTAAACGTCCTGCGTACATGCAATTTGTTAAATCATTTGAAAACAAGACGGCCACACTGACAGCAAGGCCTTGAGGCGAGCTGTGCACATTGCGCAGCATGTTTTGTTGAGTGAACAAAAATTGCTGAGACAATGGCATTGTGCGTTAGGGGACTCTCAGCCAATCACAGCGATGGGGTGGGGTTTTGCGTTCAGTGGCTTGGAAATCGTTAGGACGCGTTCACTGAGGTTGAAGCCACTTGGCGGCCATATTGGTTTGCCCTAAACAGAGTCAGGCTAGATGCACAGCTTACAGTTGTGAGACCTTCTTTATGAAACAGGATTTGTAAAACATTACCGGACATAACATTAGTCCGGCAACGTTAGGAGAAATCATTATGTATCATAATGTGTGATGTACTGTATCATACATATTTAGCACTACGACTGTATTTAGGATGGTTATCTGTCAATAACAGTGGGTATTGTCATAAAAGATTCAACTGTTGCTAATCGATCCAGGTTAGGTTTAGGCAGTCTAACTGATTTGATCTGAATCTAATCATTTACAAACAAATATGTAACATTTACATGATAGGGCTAGATATTAGTCTATCAGAGTTAAAGTATCGAGAGCTTATTTAAATTTATTTAGCTTTTCTTTATGTATAATAAGTGTTATTGATCAGGGAGTAATTCCAACATGGAGTCAGTGGCTTCACAAATAGTTGCATGGTCATCAATCCAGAGTTTATTATAGATGAGTGGTGCAGACCGGGGGCAGGGAGTGTTTCTAAAGAGTAAGAGACAGGTGAAAAACCCCTGTCCAGAGGGTTCCCAGCTAGGGTTCAAGGGGTTAGGTTGCAGAGCAGATACACAAAGATATTGCCCTACATTGCCTTTCCACTTCTGTTCTTGCTTTCTATATTGCTCTGTTTTTTTAAGAAAATGAGTCTCCATCGACAGTCAAATGTAGCAAAAAGAGGAACTGCACAAGAACCTTGTTTACAGATATAAAGCTTATGGAGGATGAAGACAAATGCTCCTAAAATACTTGAAATTGAAAGTGCATTGAACCGTGAAATCTGCATTCTTATGCAGTTACGGTAGAAAAAGAAAATAATTGATGATTCCTGTTTTGAATGGTGTTATTGTACATAGACCTACCTCATTTTTACTTGGGACTATTGTTTTAAATGTTATTGAATAGTTCAATAGTTGTTTGTTTTATAATAAGTTCAGTCCGTTCACAGTTATCTCTGTTCTTACATGGAGACCAGTGGCTATTTTAAACAAATTTGTAGACGTAATGTATACATGTGTCTCATAAACAGACTTATTCTACTAAAGGCCAGAGTTACGCTAGTAGTTCAACAAATGCCATGATGGCTCACAGCACGCTCTATCTGCATGTGTTAAGTCTCTAAATTCAACTACATGGTCTACTGAGGTTGTATACAGTAATAGAGCAATAACAAAATGAAAGGATTCATAGTTCTGTTAAAGGTGAACTAATCCCTAGGCAAATTGAGGGTTTGCTGCCATCTACAGGTTAAAAATAATCTAAAGGGGTTGGCTGATGTTGGTCCACTGTGACATAAGCAGCATTATAGCTACTGCTAATTCTGCTAAAGTGTGTTATATTTAGGTGTGCGAATGTGATCATAATTGTCAATTGGCATACCGAGATGTAAAACACTGATTTTCTAATTCATACATTAGCTGCAGCTGTGTTGCAGCTGCTTACCTTCAGATTCTTAACATTCAGATGGCAGCAAAGTCACAAAATAGCCACTAAAGTGACCTAGAGTTTAGTTCCCCTCTAAGAATCCCTACCAAGTTTGTGATGTGACTTTAACCAAGTATTTAGTTTGTGTTCTAGTTTTTGTTGTCTTTCCAATAAATTGGAACTGGTGATACTGCACTGACATTTTATCTTAGGTTTCCCCAAATGTACACATGGATTAAAGTTCTCAGTGGCTACGACGATTTGGATTCTATAGAAGACCAGCAACATGTTGCGCAGCTAATATAGCCGATCTACAAGCTCTCAATTCGTCTGTGATGGCTATTTATCTTCCATAAAATCTTGATAGTCTCGGATATTTCATATAAAAGCAAAGGTTAAAGCCTCAATCTGTGATTTCTTCACCTTGTTGGCAGTATGTAGAACAGTAAGAAGGATATCACTAGAACATCATGATGTTACATATTGTGATAATTGTTCAGGAATCAGCGATAGTGACTTATTTTGCTTTAATCCATGTGTACAAATTGATGCTAAGGCTACTACTCTATTAAAACTATCTCTGTTTCACTGTACAGTCCGGCAAAAACGTTTCTGATAACATTTTAGGTGAAAAAATAGCCCATGCAGTTGCTCAGTTCTGATTCACTTCACATGTATATCTAGTTAAAAAGTTATACAGCATTCGGGAGCTTCCATGCAGTGTAAGGGAGTCTGTCTTGATGCAAATGCACCATGACGCTAGTGACAATACTCTCTGACCAATCCGTAGTCTGCAGTGTTTTCACATCACATTTTGGTGTCGCCAGAGCTAAAAAACACCCGGGGGGCGGCACTTTTTTTCCCATTGCCTAATGGAAAACCGAACTGCGGCATTGTCCCAGTCTCCCCAATTACCCCAACAATCCTCTGTTTGGACAAGGCATGACCTTTCCAATGGTCCCCATAGCATACAAACAAGCTGTAAGAGTGGCGAAAGCCAGCAGTGACGTGTATATAATGCAACTGCTGGCTGTGCCCTCGCAGGGCAGAGCCGTTATGCTGAATTAGCTTCCTCATCTTGCAGGCATGAGGGGTCATAAGCGGTCTGCTAAATTATCTCATTAGAGTAGGCCAGTGTCAACCCCTCTTTGAGAAGATTGATGGATTAGGCCAAAGTGCCGCCCCTATGCCATCCAAGGCGTGAAGCTCACTCGCACGCTTTGCTAATGCCATCACCAGAACGAAAGCAACATTTGCTGAAGACCACTTCACCTCTGATTGCTCCAGACGCTTAAAGGGGGGAGACAAAGCACCAGAGGCAGGTCTCATGAGGGAACCTTGACAGCTTGTGGGAAGTTCCAACGCTCAGCTCCTTAAAGAAACTAGGTCACCAGAGTGTGAGAACCCACAGTCTGGTTATCCACTCTACTATGCCTGGCTTAAATCTCAGCCAAGGATCTCAGGGGTACCTATCCATGAACCCTATACCAGTCCGAAAATCTTTCCCACCAAAACATGCCCTGGTGAAGGTTGCTCTTGAGTTGGGAGATGAGCCCTAACAGCTGGCCACAGGCCCTGAAGGCCTGCCCCTCTGGCCCTTTGGGTCCATAGGAGGGGCAATACCCAGACTCCAACCCCTCTGCGTCTGAGGCAGGAGGTCCTTAGGTAGACATCAGGACAAGATGGCAGCTGGTGTCGTAACCTTGTGGAAGCCGCTGTCTCAATAGGGTTTTAGGTCCCTGTAAGTAGACAAAGTGCTGCTGTAAGTGTAGACATTAGCCTGCAAAGCCCCCTGGTCATGAGGGCGAACACCTGGAGAGATGGATCACTGATGCTGCTGGATGTTTACATCTACGCCAGAGGATTACAGGGACTTGGACGGGGCTAATATTGGCTTGGAAAGACAGTTTCCAACACACGGCCTATGCGTGCTCCTTCATCAAAACACTTCTCTAGAAAGTAATCTGTCATCCAACAGATGAGTCAATAGATGGCTCCATGGCTGGCATGTGTCCCAGTCTGTAAGTACTGGCATCCTGCATGGAAGCCAAGGCCCTGCTTTGGTGCGGCGAAAAAGAGATTTGTTGTCTGGCCAGCATTTGTAGAGCTCCCCAATGTATGGCTTGGAGGGCAGTATAGAAAAAGGTCCTGCGGTGGAACCTGGCTAAAGAATGCCTCTTCAGACGTGGAAAACACACCTGTCATTAGCCTATCCATGATGAGACCAGTTATAACACTGGTGTAACAGCTTGGAGGTAGTGTAGCCATGATTGTCTTATCATGGCCCATGGAGGACGAAACCTTTGCTCCACCATACTGTTGCAGGGCTTCTTAAGTGAAAACATACTGGCTATCTTCTTTTATCTCAACCTGCACTCGCGGATTGCCTGCTGCAGAGAAGATACAAGGGACATCTTCCATAATGACATGATATTATGTACACTCTATCCTATGCCAACGTCATCCCAGGTCTTGTGACTTTGTTGATTTTAGGAGACCCACTCCCCCACAAATCTTGTTTTTGTGTGGTTGTGTTTTTCAATCTTACCCATGAAAACCCTGGTGGTTAATTGCACTCTGCATATCTCTAAAGCATTAATGCAATGGTTGCAACCTCTGACTGGACGACAGACTAACGTGGCTGCCCCATGTTGGTCTATTGTCCAATCAGAGGCTGAATGAATACATGTATAAGCGTGCATACCTGGTGTTTATGCTTGTCCTTGATGAGGCTTTGATTGGCGTGTGGTATGTGACATCACACACCATCTTTTTGCATGAGCTGTGGCAAACCAGTTTTCAGTGAGTGCTTTTTTTGTGTTGAGTGGGTCTTTAAATACTCGACCCGCGTGTGCAAGAGACGGACAACATCCGGTGTTTATCACTGCCTTTGGCGGTCAAGAAAAACAAAATAGAATTGTCATTTTTCTCAAAGATTTCCCAACATTTACAAATCACTGCAAATTCGATCACATCTCATAGAAGTTCACATATACTATGTACAAGTAAGATGCGCGAACGCTGGAAGCGAACGCAGCTCGAAAATATTGTGTATTTACGGACTCTGTGTGTGTTTTGACTGTAGCTGCACTCTGGCGCCCTCTGTCGGCCGCACCCAGGCAGTGCACTGCACACAGACACACACACACACACAAGCCGAGCAGACTTTCATAGTAAGCTCCACTTGGGCTTCGGCGCGCCTCCTTCCGCGTTCGCAATGAAATCCCATCAGCAATAGTAAAAGATTCCGTCACCACCACCCGTTCCCTCTGTCACTTCCCATTCCCAGCATGGCCTGTGTAGGTTGCTCGGCTGTCAAACAGAAACAGAAAACCTCGAAATTACAACTTCTGTCTGCCTCTCCTCTCCTCTCCCCTCAACACCCCCAGGCTATGCCCTCTTGCCAGCCGGTAAAGCAGACAACCTGTCCGACTCCAGTCACAGTGAGATCTCGTCTCGCTCTAGCATCTGTTCTGTGGACTCGGTGCCGGCCCCCGGGTCAGAGGAGCGGTGCAACAGTATCAGCAGGACCTGCACAGCTGCGGCTACATCATCTGCTTTTACCACCGTGACTACTGCTGCCGCTGCCACAGACAACATGGCTATGATGCACGCTGAGTGCAGCCAGCCCAGCACAAGGTAATATACTGTACCTGTACATACGAATGCAGGTTGTTTATTTGTCCGTTGTAGATAGCAGGACATGTACAGTAGTGCGTTCTCACACACTTTATACATGTTTAAGTACACAGATACACACAGTACAACCAGCTGTTAACAAGCAAACATGCGCACTCCATAATTCTGACTTTAAAGCAACACAGCAGAAGGTGTTCTGATATATATACTGACAAGCAGCTGTCGACATACACGCAAAGGTACACACACACACACACACACACACACACACAACCAACATCTTAGGACAAAAGAGTATGATTTAAATTAAGTGCATTGCTACTGCTGGGTGAAAACAACACAAAGCACAAATTCTCAGTGGCCAACCAAGGAACCAGCGAGGGCAAAGATCACATGAGCCGCATGCTCAAATTCCATCTGTGGTTATCCTGACCTTCTGAAAGTTCAACAAGCTGCAATATATACATTAATCATCACCAAGGAAGACAGATATACAGTCAGACGCCCAATGTCACAGCTATTCAGCATGGTTGGCTTAACTTTAACTACTTAAACCTCTATCTATATTTAGTAAACCTGAGTTGGCTCTGTCCTTGGTCCGCTCTTTTTTCCCCCTCTACACCAAATCTCTGCACCCAAAATAGCTGATCTACTGTACAAGCTTGTAGAGCAGGTATTTTCTGCAAATGTTTCACCCCAGAATAGAGCTAAGATTAATTCAGCATATCTGCAAGGTGGTCTCATTGCCTGGCTGTTACGAGACCAAACAGCGTCATCAGCAATCTGTACGCCTCTAAACTCAAACATACACACACATACACAAACACAATTATTCCCAATGGTCCATGGACAACATAAGGACTACCAGACACAAACTCATTCCAACACCTAACCAATCCCGCCCCCCCCTCCTCCCCACAATAAGCACCCCCAATTTTCTCTCCCAGCTGGGTTCCAATTATGTCCTTTCCTCATTAAAGCCCCCAGAGCAGGAGTCGTAAACGCAGCAGGATTTTATTAGAGTCCCTCGTTGACTCTGCAGCATCTTCCTCTCTGCAGTAACAACACAGTCTATCTGTTTTATTTATTTATTTATTTGTTTACTTATTTATTTATTAACTCATTCACTGCCAGAATTATTTCTGGCCCGTTTGAACACCGCCAAGATTTTTCATTGAAAAAAAAAAGTACTCAGGAGCCGAGATAAAGATTTTTTAAGTTTTAAGTTAACAAGGAAGTGGATGGGAGTCTATATCTTCAAAAAATCATATCTCCTTGGTCTTTGGGTCAAAAAAAAAAAAAAAAATCTAAAAAAAAAAAAAAAAAAAAAAAAAATATTTTTAATTTTTTAAATTTTAAAAAAAGTCGTTTTAGTCGTTCTTGGCAGGCATGGCTTATGGACAGAAGTCGTTTTAGTCGTTCTAGGCAGTATATGAGTTAACACGGACAGCTTTTTATTCTGGCCGAGTAAACAACAGGCTTATTTATAGTGCAGTGTTTGTTTATTGTTCTTCCATGATCGGGCTGCTCCGTCCTCGTAAAGGAGAAACATAAACTATCGCTGGATGCAATAATCTGTCTGTTTCTCGGGTGTTATATCACCTTGGCAGCATTGTTATATGGCGTCCACCTGTTTATGAAATACGGTTCGTTTCATTGAGTGGCCGGTTTTTCCCCCAGTAAAACTGTGACTGTGAATCAAACTGTTTGGGTTTATGAAAAGCAGGCGAGGAGCAGGAAAAAGTTTAATTGCCGGACGCGGCGATAAATCACACAGCAAAACGGATCCCTAACAAGCTCCGATGCTGATTTCGGGAGAGAAGGGACTTTGACGTACAAAGCCGAAACAGCTGTGACTAAAGCCTCATTTGTACTCCAGCGTAGAAAATGACAGCTTATTCAATCTGATATTCATATTGAATAATCAGTTTTTTTTCAACGAGCGGCACCGTGGTACAGAGAATAAATGAGACTTTAAGCGTCTCAATCGACCTCAGTTTCACAGTAAAGCTGTTGGGCTGCCGGCCGTTGGAGATCGGCAGGGGACTCGCACCGTCATTTATCTAAAGGGCAGAACAACCTGAAGGTTGACACTGAACTTTGCTCTGTTTTCATTTGTCTTCCTGCATGTCGTGTTTTTGTCGGTGCGTGGATGTGCCTTTACTATCACCTCCTTTACCTGTTTCACCTCTGTCATAGCAGCTCTCTCGCTATTATATATAAATATATATAAAATCTCATCCCCATCACTTCTCTTGACTCATAGTTAGCGCTGTATAATGACCTCACTATAACTTTTGTCATGCAAACTTTAACATTTACACTCACACTTTGGTTCATGTGTAATATATGACACAGTCTTTCATATGACGTGTGTGTGTGTGTGTGTGTGTGTGTGTGTGTGTGTGTGTGTGTGTGTGTGTGTGTGTGTATATGTGTGTTCCTGTAGAGTACATTACATTACAGTCATTTAGCAGACGCTTTTATCCAAAGCGACTTACAATAAGTGCATTCAACATAGGTAGGGAACGAAAACTACTAATCGCCAGAAGTCTTAAGTGCATTTTCTCCAAAAACAAGCAACCAAGAGTATACCTAGCGCTAAGGTAAAAGTGCAATATATCAGCTACCTACTTCCTTAAACAGATGAGACAAAATAGCAAAATCAAATGAGCAGGAGCTAAAAGAAATAAGTGTATCGACTAAACAAGATCCAATAAAACAATACAACAATAAAACAAGCGTTCGTACAACTAGTTAACAACAAGTAGGCCAGGCAAAGAGGAAGGGTAGTGTTCCCTGAAGAGGTGGGTTACTAGAATACTATTGAATACTATTCCTCTGTATCACTCTTCCTCATCACTGTGTATATGTTTTTCTTTCCCTCTCTGCCTCCAGTTCGTCGTCATCTTCGGCCCGGGGCTGCGTGACGCGCGGCTCAACCTTCACCTCCTCCATCTCCACGGAGGAGCTGACTCCCGACCACACCTCGCTGGACTCTGTGGCCGACAGCGGGCGTGGCAGCTGGACATCCTGCTCCTCCAATTCCCACGACTCCTTCCAGAGTCTCCCCGTTTCCTCCTGCCGCCCGTGGGACCACGGCGTGCACGCGCACCCGCTCACGGCGCACGCACACCTGGGAGGCTTCAGGCACACGCAGCTGAGCGGCCCCATCCAGGAAGTGGACGCCGCGCTGATGCGGACGACCTCCTCGGCGTCCGACGACGACCCCGCCGCCCGGCGCCACTCGACGGTGGACGGCGGGGCCCAGCTGTCGCGGCAGAGCTGGGCGTCGTCTGGCTCGCTGTCGGACACGTACGAGGGGAGCTACGGGACGATAAAACGTCGCAACGCCTCGGAGACCTCCGCCTCGCCCCCCAACAGCAACGAGGACGGAGGGCAAAGCGCAGACGCCACCGCAGCCGCCTACAAAACAGTGACGTCAAGCACAGAGAAGGGCCTGATAGGTGAGGGGCTGGGGTCGCCAGTATAGGGGGTCCCCACCACCGTCTGCAAAGGCAGCGGGTAACAGGGTGTTTCCATTTCATCTCAGTGTTAAGTGTGTACTTGTGGCATGATGTGTGTGAGTGTGTGTGCGCACATGGTTGTGGTAGAGTAAAGGTCGTTACACAGCAGGGGTGTGGCAAATTAACCAAAACAAAATCGGTGGCAATTTCAAAACTATTCATAAAATTGGAGCCTAATTCATACAGGTTGATGCCTTTTTTATTTGTGGTGAAAAGTCAACGTGTACTACCTAATTGCATTCTGTGCAGATGTACTGATAACACAAACAACATTGCAAAAAAACTATTTCTGGCAAATGAATCACATGAAACCATCGCCCCTTGTGTGCAACGACCTTAAAGCGTAATGTATGCTCCATTAACACGATGCAAAGCGTTAGCTACAAAATCGAAATATACTATAATATATTTTCAGCAAGTGACCCTGTCGTACCACACAGTATAAATGAAACCAGTTTGGAGCTGTGTAGATTCTCTCGTGCTGTGAGGTATAATTTGGCTTAAGCTTATTATCTCACTACTGTCGTGTTCTATTGTTTTAGTCATTTCTGTTATTCCAGTAAATGGAGGACAAATGTCATAACTTCGTTAATTTATTTATCAAACCTTTGACCACAGCACAGTATTCCTTGTTACATGTTTACCTTTCAGGGGAACTGAAAGGTAAAGGTAAAACTATGTTTTAGATTAGAACATCCACAAAATGGCAACGGGAGGCGGGTATATTCATTTAGACAATAAGAGAAAACTACACACACACACACGCTTGTCTGCTAGTTTGTGGCATTTTTATGCACATTTTGTACGCTCAGGTTAAGTGTATACGCCAGTGCAGTGTTTTTGTCTTTCTGCTGCGGCCATCCATCCCTTGTTGCATTATGTATTACTCTTTTAGCATTATTATTATTTGGCACATTCATGGTCACATGTCATGTTTGTGATACATCACATTGATTTATTATCTTCCGTTTTTTGTTTCTCACCCCCCCCCAATCCCACCCATCCACCCAAATCCCTATTTCTACACCCTTCTCTCACTCCTCCTCCTCCTCACCCCGTTTTGTCCCTCACTCCCTCACATTCCCTCCTTGGTTTTCCAAACGCCTCCATCCGTCCCGTCAATCCCGTCCGTCCGTCCGTCCGTCCGTCCGTCCGTCCGTCCATCCAGTGTACTGTATCACCTCGCCCGCCAAGGATGAGCGTTATAGAGCCCCTCCTCCCACTCCTCCAGGCTATCAGGGGCTGGCTCTGGGGGACCTGGGCCTCACAGACGGAGTAATATTGGCAACAACAGCAGCAGCAGCAGCAGCGGCGGGAGCAGGAGGAGGAGGGCAGGGAGGAGGTGTTCCCAGGCCTCCCCACCTCCGACCCCCAGACTACAGCGTGGCGATGCAGAGGAGCAAGCTGCTGCAGAGCCCCACTGCGGCTGGAGGGCTGGCGGAGGCTCGGAGGCTGGCTGGTAACCATCACCACCAACAACACCATAACCACCACCAACACCACCATCACCTGCATGAGGCCCGCACGCCAGGCACCACGCAGGCGCAGGGTCCCTCGCGGCCGCCCAGCGTCTGCCTGCCGCCTCCGGGGCTAGCCGATAGTGAGGATGGTATGTGTGTGCCGTATTACAATAGCGTATATAGCATGTAGCTTTGCATGCGTTATACATGCTTCAGGTGGATATCACGCGTGCCAGAAGAAACACGTGATTGGCTGTGCTCTGCCTAGGACTAACTGTAGGAGTTTGCTGTGACAACACATTTGCATAATGACTAAATGGGGGGGGGTTCATTTCAGTTAGGTGAGGTTACGCAATGTTTTATCCAATTTTATCGATAGGAATGTTAACATCTTAGTGATTTTAAAAGTCCTTTCGACTGCTCCTGACATGTTGCTGACTGAAAATGCTTCGTGAATTACTCTTACACCTAAGATGTACGACTCTTAAGATTAAGACTGACAGGGCCATTATTTTTTAAAGATTTACTTTTAAAAAATTATGGCCCGTTATTCAGCCCATTATGAGCTACTGTACTTCTCACCTTAAAGGTATTGTAGGGAACATTAAGCCTAAATTTAAAAAATATAAATCCGCATTTTCCCTAATGTTTATGTGTTCTATGTTTATGTCCGGGACGTAAATTAACGCACGCATGTGCGCGTCCGTGCGCGTCCGTGTCCGTATGAACGTTTACTTTCGGTTTTAAAACGCTCTCAAACTTCGTTTTTGAGGCACAGAATTTACTTTTAAGATAGCGTGTGGATAGAATTTAGTTGTTTAACTTCATATATGTGGTCAATTTATCATGAAAGAGCCTATTTAAAAATACAAATTCAGAGAACCAGCAGGGCGGGAATTTCCGCATATTGTATCCCAATAAAGCAACCTGTTTTGGGGCACCATCCCTTAAAAAGTACCTCGCTATGGAACTCCCTCCTGCGTCACCCCCTGGTGGTCGGGGAAAAGTACTGCTGGTGTTTATTTACCTCTGAACTCCCCCGTATACCTTTAAGATAATTTGTAGTCTGGTACCATAGACTGTATAAAATGAATGGACAAGTGACGCCATTGGTTTCTGCAGACCGTAAATGAAGCCGATTGTTCAGGAATTTGAAATCCGACATCTTTAATATATGCCAAAGAGCACGTCGGGAACAGGAACCGGAAAACAATCCCCAAAGAATGCTATTGGTTGGGTACTGTAGCTTGTCAATCAAGAGCGGGGGCGGGGAATGAATGCTATTGGTTTTGTAGCTTGTCAATCAAATCATCCCGCCCCTCCTAGAGCATAGCCTACTTTATCGTCAATTTTAAAATAAATGAGACCATCATTTAGCAAAACCCATATCATGATGATTGAAAGGAGACTTTAAACTAGCGACTGGAAGCATGTAGTATTTATGACAATGTTTTTATTAAGGTAAGAAAAAAAAACCATCCGCTTACAATGAGAGAATATTCTTTCAGACACCAGCAGGGGTAAAACAGCGAAACTACAGGCCATTCATATGAACCGTATTGGAGTCAATGTAAAAATCTCAAGCTGGCCCCTTGTCTGGTACTAGATGAACTGTGCACATAAATCTGTTTTCAGATTTAGGTGTGTGCTGTACAGGTAGGTGCCTCTTTTATGCATGTTTGATGCTTTCAAAGTGGACTTTTGTGATATATTTATGATTGCTTATAAGCCAGACATGTTATAAATGAACATGTGATTTGGTCAGAAATATGTACACAGAGTGTGCAAATTGAACCAAATGGACCCTTAAGGGTCTGTAACTCTGCAGGAGCTTGCACACTGGTAAAAAATAGATAATTCAAACCTAACATTGTGTCAGTCACGTTTACCCACTGACTAATGACACATTCTTTTCATTATTTATTTCAGACCAGGTTCGGTTTTTATGCGCTTTTTTGCATCATCTTGTCTGTATGTTGCAGTGTTTTGAGGCAGTAGCCTACCGCCTGTGGAATGAGGAGGCTCGCTCATAGCACACACTTTTCCTAAGGGACGATAGGCTACTCTTTGTGTGTGTGTGTGTACTGTCCTCCACTGTTTAGGATTTTGGCGGTCTTCTTTTTAATGTGGCTCCAGGATAGCAAAACATCAAACTGGGCCAATGAAATAAACATTGAGAGAACACAATCACCCTCACTACTTGATGACTGTTTTGTTTCATTCTGCAACATTTTCCGCAATTAATAGAATAACACGCAATGTCGAAGGTGGGTGTGCGTAACGATGTTACGGAACTGTGTGGATGCGTTTTGCTTCCTCCTAAAGATTTTTTATTTATGTTTTTTTGTCTTTCAGATGAACAAGTGTCAGCGGTGTAGAGATAGTGGTGTCACACACTCAGACGTGCACTCAAGTGCACTGTGGACGATAACGCCGTGTGGGAGGGGCCCCGGACCCCAGCTAACAGCCTGCTGCCATTGATCCTCCAGAGCACACTTATCCCAGGCCCCCTCCCACACCCCGCGATGTGTGACATCATCACCACGGACCCATAATGCACCTGTGCACCGAATCATCACGCGACCGTCTCTCACCTCACAGGACTACAATCATATCCTTAAAAAAAGGAAAGAAAAATACATTTTAAAAAACAAAGGACGACTTAAAAACAAAGGATTTTAGAAACTTTTTAAAAGAAACTCAAACGAGAACGGAACTGCGTGTGATGACATCACGTGTCATGAAATTAAGGGACAGGAAGAGAACGCAGGACTCGTAAAAGAAGGAAACATTTGGAGGTCGTACAGATGACAATGATGATACAAGATCACAGCGGCTCGCGAGAAGCACTCGACCTCCACGAAAAAAAAAACTGATCACCTCGTACCTCCATTTTTGCGCTCCACGCTCTCTTTGTCTAGAGGCATTTTACATCCTTTTTACAGTGTCAGTGTGTTGTACAGTGCTAACATTTTTGTAAAGTTTTTATTTTTATCGCGACTCTGAGCTTTAAGCTGTCTGCTGCAGAGAGGTTAGCTTGGAGAAGACCCAGGACAGAGAGATACAAAGGGACAGAAAGCTATAAGTCAATATTGGGAAATTTGGCTAATGGGTTTGTTTTCTTCTCTCTATTGTTGGGTCCATTGACAGACGGAATTGTGGCTTTAAACAATGGAAGATTAATATGAGACAATGGGGAACATATTTTGAGCTGATCAATACAAGCCTGTATTGTCTTATATTGAAGCATTTTGAAACAATAAGGACGGAATGAATCGCACATGGTTAGAATAATAGTGATGAACCGACTTTAGCTCGCTGTCCCAGGAATGACAGTATTGCCCTTTATTCCTCGTGTTTGAGTTGAGGAAAGTCCTCACGAGCCAAGAGAGACGCTCCACATGAGGTGTGTGTGTGTGTGTGTGTGTGTGTGTGTTGGAGGTGTTATGGGCCGCAAGGTGTGTGTGTCGAGCACAATTGTACCTTGATGAGCTTTATAAACCGTCCCTCAGGCAGGTGTGTGTGTGTGTGTGTGTGTGTGTGTGTGTGTGTGTGTGTGAGTGTGCGCGAGTCTCTCTTATCGCTCGTTCAAACTAAACGCGAGGTACTTTAGCGGCATGCAGCCTCCTGTCTGTTCTATAAAAGAATCTGTATTATAACTTGTTTTTAATGAGCTGATGAACAAATGCTTGCCGCTTCTTGTACAGTAAAAAAGGTGTCGTTATTTTATTGCCGTAGCTGTAATCAAACAATAACTTAGCAGTTTATGCACACATACGCGCATGCATGCATGTGCATACACACACACACCAAAATGTTGGTGTGCTGTACACAGTGGAATGCCTCCCTCAGTAGTAAAACAGTGTTTACACGTACGCTTGCACATTTTGTTTACAGGTTTTATTAGACGAGCAGTTGTCTATGAAATTACAAGCAGAAATGTAAATGTATGACGCTCCGGGTTAATTTGACCTCGTGAAATCATTTTATACAGTAGGACTTTGCGGACGCGGTGTAAACAACACTTTTATTTTGTTTAGTTTTTGTTTAACTACAGTACGCGTTTTGCAGTGTACCTCTTTCATCTCACCCACATAATGTCAGCTCAGCTTCCCTTCTCATTACAAAAGACGAGACGGGAACGACAGCACAAGACCAGCGGTCGCTCCTAATCAAGGGGGTTAATGTATTTGACTGTCTGGCTCGCATCACTCATCCCTGTTCACCTTAAAAAAAAGGAGTACATTTTGTAGAATATTTAGGGCTGGGTGATAAAGGATTAGATATCACAATATTTTTGACAAAATACCTTTATTGATATTGTGACGATGGCATCGTATTGTGATGATAATATCAATGTAATTATTCCCCCCCCCCCGCTATATAGTGAATAGAGAAAACGTGATGTGATGCGTTAACTTGTATATCGGTTATTTTTTGAAAAATGTTTCACAATTTCTGAAAGTATGAAATAAGGCTGAGTGATTAAAACCAGAAAAAGGACAGCACTTATGCCATTTCACAATATTGCTAAATCCAAAATCACACTCGATATCTGGTCTCGATATATTGCCCAGACCTAAGAATATATTTGCTAGAAACAGACTGATTTGAAAGTAGAGTAATGTGTAGCTCTCATGGGGTTGGATGTGTTGAATGGGGGACAGCAGAGATGTTTAACTGGAAAATGGCGCTCATCACTTCTCCTTCTGCTGTCTCTCTGTCATGCTTCGTTTGCATAATTTTTTTTGCCATACAAAAACTTGAAATTATTAATGGTAATATATACAGTGCATATATATATATGAATTTATACATATATTTTTGGTTTTGTTGCTTTCCATAAATTAATGTTAATTGATCGTGTATAGATGAAAAAAGAGAGCCCTCTATAAAGACTATTTTTTACTATTTTTGTTGTAATGAGAAATCCGAGGTTGTGATCGCCCCACTTTCTGTCCGTGGGCAGGAGTCTTTAAAGGAATTTTGTTTTTCGCTGTCGTCTTTGTCGTCGGTCGCTAACCGATGAAGCACCCCGCTCTCCCACTCGCCCTCTTCTTTCTTTTTTTTTTGGTTGCCATTTTTTCACTTTGTACAAGTAATTGCTGCTGTGCTTGGAGATTTGACCGCTATGGAAGTTTAGAGGCACGACTTTGGGATCAACATAGCATTTTGACCGACCCTATCCTCACTCTCAGCACACAAGTCAAGCTCAAAGGCCCTTTTCAATGACGAGTCCTTTCCTTTCTATCTGCATGAAGAAGGGTCGGGAGTTCAAACCTTTGCAGGTTCATGCGATCTGTTACTCAACACGAGCTCAATCAAGCTCCTCCGATGTGAATGACAAAAAGTCTCCAGATGCTGTCCAGTTGCCGTCGGTCTGAATTGAGCGGAACACAGTAAAATCTTCAGTGTTAATTTAAAGCTTTAATCCGGTAAGTTATTTTAATGAGTAAAATGGTATTTTAACCAGGCTGTAGTACTGTATGAGTATGCTATTAAATAGTACATCTGCAGTGGTTGGAGGTGTTCTCCCTACTCTTTTAAATTTAGACATTTTGACTGGTGTCAGGTAGGACACATACTGGTTGACGAGCAGTACTGCCAGTTCCATAAGCGCGATATCTCCCCTGGCTGAACAGAAATGCCGTTTTGAATGTGCAGTAGATGTTTGGTCTCCTACACGGGAGACCCGGGTTCGCTTGAATTTATGGATTGCAGTTTTTACTCAGATTGCGAACCCTGTCCCTTTCCTGTGCTAAAACTGAGATATGGGGACATCACTGAAATGCAAACCTCAGTGTTCTCAGGTACACTCTGTATGGTCAGGAACACTGTTGCCCCTTGGTTTATGGTGGCATGGTTCCTTTCTGCTTTGGAGAGGGCATGCGAACACAGCCATACCCTGTCCCTTTCCTGTGCTAAAACTGAGATGTGGGGGCATCACTGAAATGCAAACCTCAGTGTTCTCAGGTACGCTCTGTATGGTAAGGAACACTGTTGCCCCTTGGTTTATGGTGGCATGGTTTTCACCATGTTCATGTCTGCGGTGGACTCCCTGCTGAGCCAGGGATCAACAGGAACACTTACCTTTGTGCCGTTTCCTCCATTTCTCCTTGATGCTGTCTCTATTCCCCACCTTGGATCTTGGCCTTCACCGGCTCCTACCCTTGCGCTACAGCCTCCCTTGCCTGGGGGTAGAGGATTCAGTGGGGGCTTCCGAGGGCTTTTCCAAATTGGTTTGTGGGACTGATGTCATCTGTCTTAACAGCCTTGTTTTTGGTTGAGCAGCTGTGTAGTATTAAATAGCCTTGGGAACCAGAGGTTCCTGAGCCATGTGGCCCATAGGTCAGGAGCCTAACTCCTGTTTCCATACTCCATAGCATAAGGTAGCTTGATCTACAGATACACCCCCTGGACATGACGCTAGTAGGTCCCTGGGGTGCTGCTGAGTGCCAAGCAGGGAGACATTGGCTGCCAATTTTAGTCTTCGATATGACTCGACCGGGGATTGATCCCCGACCGTCTCAGGGCGGACACTAATGGAGGAGCTGTGAGTACTCCTGTAATGGGGTCACTGTTGAGGAGCACTACTTAAGTAGGAAGGTACAGAGTTGACTTCATCAGAGGCTGTGTATTTCCTTGTATCTAGTGTAGATAAGCATAAGCATCTGGTCTTGGTTAGCCACAGGTGCTGGTTCTGTGCCCTCCCCCCAAAGGACACTGCTGGTCCCCAAACCGCTGGACCCCCTAGCCGGGTGATTTGCTGCCGTCCACTGAGGACACTGCTATCCCCAGTGCGTCTTGGGAAGCCCTTCTGTGTTCGTTCCCCCTGGTTATCAAATCCCTGTTCAGGCGCCAGTGTAGCAAGTCAGTTTGCCGACAGCCACCTCGGTGGCTTTGCTGGGGTTCCTCAGGGACACCGGTCAGGTAGATGGTTCAAACATGTTAATTGCAGAGAGGGGCTAGATGTTAAAACTGTAGATGTACAGTCATCATGACAGAGGTTCTGTCTTTGATCAATTAGATCGATGCACAACAGGTGTGCAGTCACACCCAGTTCAGAGTCTTATTAGTTACAGTGTCAGTCAACTAATGTCAAGTCAGAAATCCAAACCGTGCTTTCTGGATTATCTCCGCTCTGAACCAGGAATTGACAGTTTGTAATCAACAGTTGTCCAGTACTGTAGAGTATGTAACACAACTTGAATCCATCCACATTAATGAGGGAAGAGCACAGGCGGCTGATGGCTACGTTTACGGCACCGTTTGGGAACACAATAAACGTGATCGTGACTCTCGGGTGGACTTGCCAGCTCCCTACTAGCCAGCCATCTACTGTATCTATTATGATAAGGTGTGTCTTTTAGATGTAGTAGCAAGGCGTGAACATTTGAATTAGTGTTCTTGTGAATGAACTGTGGAGAAGTGGGTGAGCTACATGACAGGACAGGACACAAATTAACACTGAGGATTTTACTGTGAAGAAGAACAATGTCTTTCATACTGTATGTTCTCTGTCTCTCCCTCACTCAACCATGAAAACCGTCACTGTGCATCTTGAGCTGTTTTCCTGTCCTTGCACTTATGGACTGGATTAAACCCCAGTTTACCTGGATTTAAACCCATTTAAACAGCGGTTTAAATCCAGGTGAATAATCCACCACGTGCTCCACATGTTTCCCCTCCTTGATGCTTGAAATTGAACCCCTGCAGTTTTCAAACAGAATGCTTCAGAATCACAAGCTTCCTTGTCAAAGAAGGAAGTGCACATCTTTTCTTTTTTTCTTTTTTGCACAACAGTATTCTTCAAACCAGTATTACCTTCTGCTGTCTTGAATGCGGAGCTGATGCCAAACCGTAGCTCCGAACCCAGTGGAACCCAGAGGAACCCAACTGCCCCTTGCCCCCTCCAAAAGACTTGTTTCCCTGCAGAGGCAGGGAGCAGGCATTTCCGAATTACATCAAAGATCATATATAAGTATTGACTGATATCACCAGTCCAATCTTTGAGGCTTTGTTTTCTCAATGTGTAATGTAACATACATCTTAATATTTGTAGAATATCGGAGAGTATAGATAAGTCTCAAGACTTAGTGGGTGGATGGTCTTGGCTGGAAGTCTCTATGATGAAGGTAACTCATATTCAGCCTTACACAGTACAGTATAGTCCCCCTGGGGGACCACGGCCAACCAAGTTTAAGTGGTTAAAGCACTGTAGGTCACTGTGGAACCATTTATCTACTGTACGTGTGTCAGCACTGCCACCCTCCACTGTGTTCACCAGAAGATGAACACATTACATTTAATGTCAATGTAACACAGAGTAGAACACGTCTTTAACCCCTCAAGCCCTCTAGACTTAGTCAATTGGACCTGAGTTTGCTCCGTACTTAAACCGATGTTTTCCCTCTAGACCAAATCTCTTTACCAAACATTGCCGATCTACAAGCTCGAGCTGCTGTAGACCCGGCTAATGTTCCTCCCAGAATTTGAATGCCGGGGTTCAAGTGATCAGGATGTTAGGTTAGTCTTGACCTAGGGAAGCCATCCAACAACTCAACGGTTGCTGGTTTGATCCCCCGGCTCCGACAGGAGCATGTACTCGAGCCTCTGTGCTCTGATATCTGATCTCAACATTTATACTGTCTTAGAGTTACACATAGATACATTAACACTGAGGTGTTTTCTGTGTGTGTGTGTGTGTGTGTGTGTGTGTGTGTGTGTGTGTGTGTGTGTGTGTGTGTGTGTGTGTGTGTGTGTGTGTGTGTGTGTGTGTGTGTGTGTGTGTGTGTGTGTATACAGTAGGAGAGTTAGGCAACAAGACACATTTTCAATTCAATAGATCTTAATTGGCAATAAATTGATCTCATTACTGTCATTTTATTCAGTCATTTCAGGTGGAAATTAATTGTGGTGGGCTTCCTCTGCGTTCTACTCCTCTTAAGAACTACACTGGGGCCCTATTCCTCAGAAAGCTACACTGTAAAATCCAAAATGTGAATTTAACTCTTGAGAGTGAGTCAAAACAATTGACACTCTGAGTTAAATTGACACTTAGGATTTCACGTTGTAAGACTTAAAGCAGCACTATGTAACTTTGTTTAATGAATACAATTTAATGTTGTCCAATCTTTTTGGTAAAGTATGTTATTACAATATAACTTATACAATTGGGGTGGTTGTATTTTGTCTCCCTGCTCTTCTATTGAGACATTTAGATCGTGTCAAAGGTCATGTCTCACCTAGACACAGGATATGACACGAATTTTGACCTGATGGTCAAGATTCAATTTATCCCCTGAGCAAGCAGGCAGGCTCTATTAGCTCAATAGTAAAAAAAAATCAGCATTTGTGCAGGAAACCGGGTTCAAATGCGGTGTAGAAGAGGAAAGTTACATAGTGCAGCTTTAAGCACTTCCAACAAGCTATTGACACTCTTTGTTTTTATTTATATGTTTTAATTCCAATCAGTACAGCACACTCCTCCTGGGTACCTGTGTATAGATGGAGAAACATGCCCACAAGAACTTTTATTGCACTAGAACTTTGAACTTGAGAACACACTCCAGAGTCTAGGGCAGCTTGTGGGAGAATGTCTTCCTTTCTTTTCGTTTTAGCCACAGTGGCTTTTTGTTTAAAGTGACCCAGAATGCAACAGGAGAGACGTGGAATGTGTTCATGTAAAGCGCAAACATCCCTCGGAATTCAAGCGGAACTGCTCAGTAAACGATAAGCTTGACTGTAGCGATTGTACAGCACACCTGTCTCTTACAAAAAGAGGTATTACTTTGGTCTTGTCGGCTTAAGGTTGCTTTCGTCTTACACTTCTCATAGCTGTTGTAACTTATGTCTTTTAGAAAGACAACATGATTTTGCTCGTATGCTTTTTATGTATTTTTACCAGTGATTGTAAATAGTTGTTATATTTTTGTTTAAGAGAATGTTTAAAAGAACAAAAAAAGGAAAATATGTTTTATTTCTCCAAGTCTACTGATATGAATTTGGACAATGAATAAACTATTAAACAGGTGTTTTCTGTCTATCTATTCTGATGTCTGACTGGTTAGGTAAGCTCTTAATGGTACTGTATAAGAAGTGTAATACTTCTACAGTGCATCTAAACCGTTGCAAATGTATGACCCATATACGGTTTTGGGTATTCTCTGTTTTTTTAAACACAGTAGCTGAATGTTACATGGGTCATTTTGTTTAACCTCTAGAAAGAAAGAATCAGCTTTATTGTCACATCACAGGTTTACAGAAGTAAAAGTTTGTTTTTGTGCAAGTTCTATCGTTTTTTTATATTTCTAGAGAAAAAAAGAAAGAGGGGAGTGGGCTCGAGGGAAGACAGATCAATCAAAGAAACAAACAAATATCTACATATTTACACATGGTGCCTGAGGTAAGATATAAGGTGTGTGAGCAGAGCAGCAGATGTATACTGTACGTGATATACTATAGACGTTAGTTGAGGTGCGAGAAAAACACAAAAAAACAAGTCAGCACGTTGTACATGGTATTAAGGTGCAAAATGTCAGCGCGTGTTGACCGCATAATCCACATAAGGTAAACCGACACTGGTATAATCCGCAGGTAGATCTAGCTGTAGCATTTTAAGAACCAGTATCAGGAAAGGAACAGACATTTAGGACTTGTGCGTTTAGATGAAACACAAAGCACAGTACCACTGGCGGTCTGTTGAACTTAAAAATGCAGTATACATTTTATTTCTTTTAACAGCGACCAAGAAGCTCATAAGCCTACCTGTCTGTACAAAATGTTTAAGCACTGCCACAATACAAAACCATTGATGGATATCCCTGTGTCCTGACTGGCTAACATTTGACACTGAACTATATGTATTACAAGATGTGCCAGACTTTGTAAATGTCACCAATAGCCACTCTTCTATTGATCTGGTCTCCTTTTGAACATGTCATTGCACAGGGTGGTTGAATCGATCATTTTGATGTTATGTCAGGACAAACTCACAACAGACACTTGAAGGAAATGGCAAATCTCAGCGCAGAGAAAATCAACTTCCACCCAATAGTGTTTGGATGTTTGTCCCATCTTTCCCCTACTCCCTCTTCCTCGCTGGGTTTTGTGATCGGAGCACACAGGGACAAATTAAGACTCCAAGGGGCTCCAGGGCCAATTATCTTTGATTTAGGTGGAGAGTAAAAAACAGAAAACGTCCAACACTGGTCTTGAACAACCTTCTGTTAACAAACCACTGACATTTCCTCTGCGTTAGAAAGACATGGAAGACACTGGGGACAACAAAGTTCTTATCATTAAGCTCTTATGATTTAGAAGCAGAAAATGTCCTGTGCAGTTCCAGATGTCCTTCCTTTCAATTGTCAGTTTCATCGCACCCACAACGTCGAAAAAAGACGTCTAAAGCTTTCTTTTCAACCAAAAAGCAACCATAATTGAACGTGTTTTGTCCATATTCTGGCATGCTATTGAGTGAAAGATTAGATGCAGCACAAATTTGGCCAACATACTGTATCTTAGTCTGAGGTTTTGAACTCTCAGTCCTCTGCTGTAACAGGTAGGCTACATACCTTACCACTCTACCACAGTGTACTGTTGGTTGTTCCTTGTCGTGCCTGCTCTTCATTGAAAGATTAGAGCCAACGTCAGAATATCCTTCATTTTCTTTTTTAAATATTTGTTTTTAAACATTTTCTGTTTTATTTGACAGTGACAGTGAGTACAGAGAAAGGAATGGCAGGAGAGAGTCTGGGAATCTGTTATTCACCAAAGAGCCTCTGGTCAAATTCGAACCGTGGCCGGCTGCAGAAAAGACTTGATATGGTATGAACTCTACCAGGTGAGCACGCCCCCACGCTACCCAGAATGGGCAGGCAAACACAGTAAGACTGGGTCAAGAAAAAAACCTGTTGAGACCTGTTTACAGGATTTACAGTCTAAAAGGGCCCTGTAGGAGGGCCGCAGGGACACTGTTACGGCCATATACTGTAGGAGGGGCCTTGTACTATGTATAGGCTGAGGGGCTATGTATTTGAGATATAACCTACAGTCTATACATTTTAGTAAATTGCCATTGAGCCTCGTAGCCCAAGGTCCCCTGGTAGTAACGGGCCCCTGTGCACTGGCCCGGTCTATAATCCGTCAATGCCTGTGGTGAGAGCATGATGGTGAAGTCACGCTGGGCTCAAAGTCACATTCCTTCTTTTATTTAAATAACTCCTTAAAGTTTTACTGTCACACAGAGAGGCTGGGAGATGTGCACTATATTGTTGTGTGTGTGTGTTTATGATAATGATAGAGAGAGCGAGACCGAGAGATTGTGTGGTTGTAATTGTAACTTTTTTTGAGCCAAGTGCCTTTAATTATTTTGGGGACATGACTTATCACATTTATGAATTGTAAATGTACTTTGTTACTTTCTACCACTGACAACCATACATACTGTATTGATGAGCGAAAGTTTTAGTGGATTGTTCCTTTAATGGATTGACTGGCCTGAAAATACCACTTGTGGTTTGCAGTGGGATGGCTCCAAAAGTATAAAGGTTATTCATAATTTGATAACAGCGATTCAAGTCCTAAGGTAGCTCTACATTTTTAAGTTGAAATGAAGTCAAAGTTAAAGCATGTTGAAATAACTTGTGAAAAGAAAAACAACTTGAAATCGTCATTGACTTTGTATTGGGTGCTTATTTCAAAACTACAAATTATTTCAAACAAAAAATCTTAAGCATGCATGTCTACAGTAAGGTGGAATTTTCTTTATTCTGAATCGAGTTTCTAAGTTAAAGTATGAAGGAATAGCGAGGTGCCAAAGTTTCATCACTTTTAAAAATTAAATATCTAAAAAACTACAAGACATTTCAAAGTAAAAAGTTCAAGTATGTGTCCACAGTAAGCTGAATTGTTAAAATTGCAAATGGAGTTTCTAGGTGAAAGTATGAAAGAGTTGTGAGGTTCCACATTTTTCCATTGAAATGCATTATACCACCTTTAAAGTTAAATATTTCAAAAGCTACAAAACATTTCAAAGATGCATGTACAAGCCACACGTGTCCAAAGTAAGCTTAAAGTTAAAGTTTGATTGGAGTTTCTAGGTGAAAGTATGTGGGACTTATATAGTGTGCCAAAGTTTTGTGGAGAATACATAATAGTGAGGAAGAGTCTGAAGGACGTGAGTGTGCTCGCTGAAGCGTGCCCACAACAGCCACAGTTGACCAAAGTGCTGTACAAGATGAACACGTGCGCCCACATGCACAGATGACATACATACTGTAAACACAAAAAAGCAAGGGGACAGTAAACATTTAAAAACCTCGTACTAGGCTACAGTGGTGGAAAGTAACTAAGTACATTTACTTAAGTACAATTTTGAGGTATTTGTACTTTACTTGAGTATTTCCAATTTCCAATACTTTTACTTCTACTCCACTACATCTCAGAGGCAAATATTGTACTTTTACTCCACTACATTTACTTGAAAACTTAAGTTACTAGTTACTTTTCAGATATAAACTATGATAATGAAACATTAACCACTTTAGCCCTATTTTATACATAGGCTAATTGAAAATAGCCGATCTACAAGCTCACAACACGTCGCATCGCGACGCGTTGTGAGCTTGTAGATCTGCTATTTTCAAACATTTTAGTGCTTTTACTTTTAGTACATTTTGATACCAATACTTTTGTACTTTTACTCAAGTAAATTTTGAATTACAGACTTACTTGTAATGGAGTATTTCTACACTGCCGTATTGATACTTTTACTTAAGTTAAAACATTTGAGTACTTTTTCCACCACTGCTAGGCTATGACCCCAGGCTCTGAGGAGTCATAAATGCTATAAATCCATTTATTATACATCGTCTCCAATGGGTTTCTAACCACCTTTTGAAAATGATACCAGTTAACCTATAAGTTACTCTGAAGGCTGTTACCTCTTTTTCAAATACTACCTCATTATGATGGGCGAATCTGCATACGAGATGTACTGTACTACTAAGGAATCTCTTCTCTTCAGCGATGGAGTCAGATCGATGTGGAAGCGAGGGAGGAAGAGGAGGATGAGGCGTTAACGGGTGAAGGTCTGGCATGTTAAACAGTGGCAGCCTCCCCAGTTCACAGGGAATATTCCATCCTGAACCATGAGCTGAAGTGAAGGTTCAGCACCCAGCGGGGGTTTGGCTGGAAACGAAGTCGAGTGAAATTACACTCAATTTCAATTATACATCACAAAGGGCGACTTGGCCTCCGCTCGATACCAGGGGAGGCAATGAGGAAAGTGAGAGGGTCTTGTGAGTGTGTGTGTGTTGGGGGAATATATGCATGCGTGTGTGTGTGTTAGTGTGTGAGTGCATGTAAATGTGTATTGTGTGTGTGTGTGTGTGTGTGTGTGTGTGTGTGTGTGTGTGTGTGTGTGTGTTCCCCACTTCGCTCCCGTTTTGACTTTGAAGCTCTGACTTTGTCAGAGGTAGAAGCTGAGAGTGCGTAGATGGTAAAATGGAACCTTTACCACCTGAGGGCTGGCCGCTCAAGGGGGCTGTGCTTATAGCATATTCCTGTCTAAATGAAAATTTGTGAAGCAAAACAGTTAGGAAAAATATTCCGTCAGCTGCGCACGCAGTCCCAAGGCCGCCCTTGAATGTCGGTGTTGTGTGCGCGCGCGCATGTTTGTGTGTACACATGCACTCTCTTTTTCATAGTGTCCCTAACTTCTCACCTCTTCTGTTCTTTGTGTCAGTGTGTATGCGTCTTTGTGTATTTTGTATGCCTGCGTCTGTGTGTTTATGCTTGCTAAGGTACAGTATGACCTACTGCACTGGTTCTCAAAGTGGGGTCCGGGAATCCTGAGGGGTCCTTGGGGAAGTTCCAGGGGGTCCCCAGCAAAATTTGTTAAAATAGCATCACAATCATTTTAACCACTTTATCCATATTTTATACTTTGGATATAAAAACATTGCAGATATACAACCTCACAGCCGTATAATTCACAGCGTGTCACTTCATGCCGTATCATTTTGATAATCCTTTAGCATAAATCTTCTCTCCTGGGGGTCCCTGGCAAAACCTTTTCAGATGGAGGTCTGTGGCCAAATACATATCAATTTGGGGGTCCTTGGCACGAAAAAGTTTGAGAATCACTGACCTACTGTATGCAACTATTTCTGCCTATGCTTTTACAGTACAGTACTTCTGTTTTCGTGTGTGTGTGTGTGTGTGTGTGTGTGTGTGTGTGTGTGTGTGTGTGTGTGTGTGTGTGTGTGTGTGTGTGTGTGTGTGTGTGTGTGTGTGTGTGTGTGTGTGTGTGTGTGTGTGTGTGTGTGTGTGTGTGTGTGAGAGAGAGAGAGAGAGAGACACGGTGACGTTTGCCCGTGTGTCCCATGCGAGTCACAGAGCAGTCCAGTGATCAATGACTCTCTCCAGGCAGAGTGCGGCTGTCCAGTGTTGCCATCGGTCCGGGTCACAGTCCACCACCATCTTCTTGTTCTTCACCCACCATGTCAGGGTCACTTCATCCATTTGTCACCAGGACCTGTTAAAAGTGTGGCCAGAATCACATCCAACTTCATATCTCTTTCATTTATTTTCTTTGTACCACTTTCAACCACGGGTCCCTGTTTTGGGCATGTCATTATAGGCAAAATGTTTAAAAAATAATTAGTTAAAATAGCAGATCTACAAGCACACCAAACAACAGGATGTGCTAGTTTTGCCACGTGCACACATTCGTACCGTGAAGTACGAAAATAGGACTTGAGTGGTCTAAGTGGGCTTAACTGGGGCTGTAGTAGCTGAGTGGGCAGAGAGGCCGCCTGGGAATCGGAAGGTCACCGGTGCGCCCCCTGTCCGCTCAGTCTATGTCAAAGTGTCCCTGAGCAAGACACTTAACCACCCCATATGGGTAACCGGAGGCCCTCAGGGCTCAATACTAGTGTCTTTTCTGTTTTCTGTTATTGTGAACAGACTTCACATAGCAGATGGACAAGCGCACAATGCGACGCGTTGCGTCGCATTGTGAGCTTGTCAATCCGCTATTTTCAGCAAAAGCTTTCCCCACAACACCGATGCTGGGGTTTAACTGGGTGAAGCTGCAACTGGATTTACCTTGTGGGATCAATAAAGGTTAAAGAGTTATGAAATGTTTTTTTCCCGCAATTAATAAAGATACCATGCAAAAACTAAATTAAATCCATTAAAATGACATTGCGTGGTAAAAAAAAAACGTATACAGCATAGTTTGAGGTCAGTTCTGTGTGCAAAAAGTGAGTTGAAGAAGTCTGTTCAACTTTTGGCTCTGAAGTAGGAATACTTTATTCTCTGACAGAAATGGTATGTTTTATTCAGCTCAAGACTTTCTTTGATTTAGCTCGATCTGGGTTATGCTAATGTTGCACTAGCTAGGAACATTGCCTCCTCAACGCCTCCACTAAGTCGCTTTCAGAAAATCCTTTGCTTATGAGCACAACAGATGATGTCATGATGGATTCACTTGGCCTGAATTGCATTAACTTAGATTTTCTTAAGTTTTTCTTTACACTAGAGAGACAAATCTCAAGACAGCCCTGAGTTCATTCTTTTGTGTCCAGAATTCCCCTATTGGAGCCTGCTGGGGTTTTATCACTTTTTTTGCGTCTGCCAACTCACCATCGTCAAAAAATGATTACATTAAAACATACAATACTTTGTGGTTTGTAATGGCTAAAAAGACTGACAAATAATAACTGCTATTATAAAATGTGCCGTAGCGTGAAGTTAAAGTAAAATCCTCAGTGTCGGTTAAACTCCGTACATTTGTACAATTTCTGAGTTAAATTAAAAACAGAGGCTTTTACTGTGTAGGGGGTAACAGGGGTGCAATAGTGAATGTGCAGAGTGATACTAGTCTGACATCACAGAAGTGGCTACTTCAGTGCATTGCAATATTTGCCCTTTTTTAATCTTTTCTGCCTTTATTGATAGTACAGTGGAGATTAGACAGGAAATAAGGTGAGTGACACGCAGCAAATGGTCTGCTTGGCCCGGGAATCTAGCGGGGGACTCGCTGTCAGGCAGGCATCATCAGAGCCTATGTGCTATGTGCCTTAACCTTAGCTATTATCGTATTGTTTCATATGTTTTTTCGTAACCACGTTTCAACGATGATCTTGGTGGACGTGAAATAACAGTGGCAGGATCCTTTAAGAGAGGTGTTGAGATGACGTCCTCCATGGTCCCTTGAGCTATTTGTCAACACTTGTCAAAGTGTACCCAGAGATGACAGGGTCTCGGGTCCCTGTCCTTGCTCGTCATTATCCCTTGTCCTCCGGCCCTAACACAGATAAATAACCTGACAAGGCCCACTGCACCAAATACAACCAAAGTCCCCATGTTCAACAGCGAGTCTTCAGAATGGCTGAATATCAAACAGGCCTTGTCCCCTGTCCCGCTGTGCAAAACAAATTGATTTATTCTGCACTTTTGCATACATTTATATTCAGATGATAAACAATGAATGGGTTTTTTACAAAAGTAAAACTTTCTTCTTGTGCTGTGCATGAGGTATCAGTTGCATCATCATACCACAAAGCTCTTCCTGCACTTGGCTCAGGTTCGAACCCGAAACACTTTGCTGCGTCATCTCCTCTCTCTACAGCCTTTTGTCTCTATTGAAAAAGAAAATGCTGAAAAGGTTATAAAGAAAAGTAAAACATATATACGTAGTAGTATAAGACTTTAAGACTCGCTATAAATAAACATCCAAGCACAAGCAGGCAGCTATATGTTGCTCAAGTTTTAAAGCCATCTGAAGTGAGCTCCATGTGAATGTACAGATACTGCATGGTTTGGACACTACATCCATGCATTGCGCTCTTAAGGTGACAGGTAGAATATCACTCATCAACTTAACACTGTTCTTATGGTGATAGATAACACAGGCATAATACAGGCAAAAATAAGAATATTTAACTTAAACATTTGGAGCCTTTCTAACAGCCATCCTTGAACACATTTGTGTGAATTGTATTGCGCATGCTCCAAATGAAAGTCCTCATCGCCTACGTGGGTTTGAAACCCTAATATAGTGGTATTCAATCTTGTGTCACAGGTGGTCCTAGCGTACTCACATGTTCATACCACCCCAACACTACGCAAGGTGATTTAGCTAATTAGTATACCTTCAAACTCAGAGGGGGAAGCAAATGAGTGCAATCACCTTGTGCGTCGTATTGGGTTGGAATGGAAACATAACTTGGACCTCCGTGGTACATAATTGAATACCCCTGCCCTAAGGCCTTCCCTATACTCAACTCTATTCTACTTCCAGCCATGGGAGGGCAGTGGTGCACCTTATGATGGGAATCATCACGCTTGCTGTGTCTTCACCACAGGATGTGCACATACTTTAATCATGATTTGTGCACGACAGGAAGCATATTTTCCCCAAGCGATCGTCTATTCCATTAAGGTGCAAATGACCAAGTCTGCTTTGCATTGGCACAAGTCAATCCTTACTTAAAGGCAGTGATTATATTTGTCTGAATTGTCATTGCCCTTTGTGCATTCCTCAAATCAAGGGAAAAAAATCAAGGAGAAATGACAGTCAAGGAGAAATGGTCAAAATCAAGGAGACTCCTTGAGAATTCAGGAGGGTTGGCAGGTGCGCTGTCCCCTTGCTAGTGAACAGTGTTCACTGGTAAAGTGAACACTTTTGTTGTGTGTGTGTGTGTGTGTGTGTGTGTGTGTGTGTGTGTGTGTGTGTGTGTGTGTGTGTGTGTGTGTGTGTGTATACTTGTGTGTTTGTTTTTATAATCACCTCAGCAATGAGGTGCAGAGAGCTAGAGAGAAGCCATCATGCAGGATAATCTATCCTCCCTAACCGCAGAGGTGGCAGTTGTGGCTGAACATAATGGTCTCGTCGTCGTCATCATCATCATCATCATCATCATCATCATACACTTGATATCATTACCTTAACCAGCAGAATGAGTCATATTCTGGATAAGGGTGGATGCCGAATGACTGTTACAACACAATAAACACACACATAGACACAAGTGCATACTTAAAAATCCACTCATCTCTCTTACACACACACACACACACACACACACACACACACACACACACACACACACACACACACACACACACACACACACACACACACACACACACACACACACACACACACACACACACACACACACACACACATTTATTACTGCAATACAAGAGGTCAGCTTTATGCTACTTCATCCTTTTTGTTGGCCAACAAACCACAATACAATACAAACGTATTTAAAGCGCCTTTAAAAACATCAACAAGTGCTGTACATTCTAAAATGATAATAAAAACCCAATGACCAGAAAAGACAATACATTAAAGCAATCAGACAACAAGTGATTTTTTTCTGCACAATGACATTGAACTGAACAATGGCAAGTGTGTGTGTGTGTGTGTGTGTGTGTGTGTGTGTGTGTGTGTGTGTGTGTGTGTGTGTGTGTGTGTGCGCGTGCGTGCACGAGCACCATGTTTAAGCGAACATGACCTCCACAGGGGAGCGAACAGCACTTGAAAGAGCATGGCGGCCCCAAGTTCCAGTAATGAGGCAGGCCAGACGCTTACCAGTGGCACCACACTGTGAAATCCACAGTGTTAATCTGACTCTGAGAGAGTAAAGATTGTCAGTTTGTTACTTGAATTAACACTGTGGATGTTATGGTGTAGTAGGTCAAGAGTTTGAATGTGACATACCATGTTCAACCATTAACTCTTCACGCCATTGACCCCTGTCTCCCACACACATGCACACGCACACGCACGTGCACAAACACAGACACCCATAAACTCACATGACTCATTAAATATTTCTGCCCTTTTCCTCTGAGGGGAGTGAGGAGGAATTTTGAATGGGAATTGATGAAGGAGAAGCAGAGATTGAGAAGGATGGAGCAGGGTTATGATAGTTATCTAAAACTATGAAATAACCAAATAACAAAAACTAGAATTGGAAAACCTGAAATATAAACTTAAATATAAATACAATCGAGGCTTAACAAAAAAAAGTAACTGAAATGGTTTAATGTATTTACAAACGAACATCATAGTTTTAGTCTTTGGCAAAAATGGCAAAACAATAGCAAAAAAATAGAAGATCTACACACTGTGAGCATAGATCTGCAATTCTTTATGACCTTGTTGAATCTTGCCCCTGACTAATTCATATTATATATAATAATATTATATTATTATAAACGGATCCCAAGGTCGCCAGTTCGATCCCCACTTTGACCAAAAGTAATCTTACACTAACAAGTGCTCATGCTGTGTTTTAGATCATTTTACACAATGACAAATGTGATGTGAAATGTAAATAAGTGTAGAGGGCTGTCCCTGGGAGTACTGCTTCTGCTTCGACAAAAGGACCCGCAGATTAACATGTATTTGTCCACAGACCCCCATCTGATAAGATTTGGTTTTAAATATACTTATTTTCAGGTTTGTGTGTGATTGTGTGCTAACAATGTGTGTTAACATAATTTATACACTAGTCTTGACTTTCTGTTCTGATTCAGATTACACAAACTAGGTATACCACCTGTTTGATGAATGTAACCGATATAGGGTGATGAGTTAAACAAAGGGGCTTTGAGGAATGTTCAGGATGATCTTATACAAGACCATAGATGTAATATAGTTGGATGATTACATGATATGATTAGATGGCGGACAAGTTTCAAATAACTTGATCATTGAGAGACAAATACTTTAAGGTGTGCATCTTTTTTGGAAGCATATATTCATTCTGTAGATTTATTATTCACTGTAACACCTAATACAAGGGCACAGAAATGTGGCAGTCATAGGGGTCTTAAACGTTTTCAGGCCAGGGACCCCCGTTGGGGGGTGGTACAGCATATATTGTATAATGCAGGGGTCTTCAACGTTTTCAGGCCAAGGACCCCCTAGCTGAGAGAGAGAGATGAAGCAGGGACCCCCTCTATATTGTATAGAATGGTGTTTCAGATATACTTTTGCTGCTCTTTTCTCCCTCTACACCTATAACTCTTAGTGCGAGGAGTTGTGAGCTTGTAGATCTGCTATTTTTGGCTAAAGTTCTCCTCAGAAAAGGGATGCTAGGGTTCAAGTGGTTAATATAAAAAAAGAAAAATCATATCACACAAAGATTTGGCGGACCCCTGTAGTAACTCTGAGGACCCCCTAGGGGTCCCGGACCCCCTGTTGAAGATCCCTGGTATAATGTATAACATTGTGTTTCATATGTATAGACATACGTACCATGTTGTGCATTCAAGCTATTCAAATAATAGATTAATATATTCATTCATATCCACTGCCATTAGTAAACATACTTTACTAACTGAGAAGAATGTAATACTATCAACAATCTACCACACTTTAAGTATATTTTGATGCCGATACTTTTGTACTTTTACTCAAGTACATTTTCATTACCAGACTTGTACTTGTAACAGAGTGTTTCTACAATTGCAGTATTGATATAATTGATTCATTGATATTCATTGTTAAATAAATATTACAATGTATGTCTATTATTATTATTATTATTATTATTATTATTGCTGTTATATATTTCGCTAACTTCTTCTCTTTAACTTTTAAATTAGTGAAATGACGTTTGCATTGAAAACAAATGTATCTATTTTTGGTTCGTGCGCATGTGCGTGCTTGTAATAGCGTGTGTGTGTGTGTGTGTGTGTGTGTGTGTGTGGGGGGGGGGGGGGGGGAGGGGAAGGGGCTTGTGTCGTGTTCATGTCGTGTTTGTGTGTGCACGTCATAGAGTTGTTTGGGTGCGTGCGCATGTGCGTGCGTGTAACAGCGTGTGTGTGTGGGCGGGCGGGGGGGGGGGGGGGGGCTGTGCTTGCGTACACGCGAGAGGGCATTCCCGGGGATGCCCTCTGGCATGTACGCATGTCTGCTTGTCAGACCAATCACAGCCCTTGCTGTTTTGTCCCTCCCCTTAAATCCACCGTTCCCGCAGTGCTGGGCTCACTTCTCAAGGTTTCCAGCGGATGCTAGGTCGCTCGATACTAGGTCTCTCCGGTCGATGATAGATTACTATTGGAAACTGTTCTACTTGATTTCGGTTCATATATCACTGATCTACTTTAATTTCGTCGTCTTTTGTCTGAGGTGAGTAATATTACTTGATATATACTTTTTTCCCGCCTTTATTACTTTATTTTTATTTTTTCCCGCCTTTTTTGGACTACATAAACGTTCAGATTTCAAACGCAGTTTTTACCCCGTGGCCATGGATGTTATAATTATGTACGGGCCCTCAGAAGTAGCCGTATCTTCCGTATTGTTCAATAAAAACGCATCTTAATCCGATCGGTGGCCATTTGCTCATAGCTGGCACACTCTATCAGAGTGCAGTACACCTACCAACCGATGGGTAATGCAGTTGAAAGCATATGGTGGACATGCTGAGAAAATGGCCACCGATCGGATTAAAATGCTTTTTATTGAACAATACTGAAGATACGGTTACTTCTGAGGGCTCGAACAGAATTGTCACATCCGTGGCCGTGAGGTAAGAACTTTATATTTGAAATTTGAACGTTTATGTACATGTACGGGCCTTAAATGAATTAAGTGCAAACGCCAGATTACGTTTGTTTCAGGCCCCAGGACTCTGTCTGGGTAATGTTTGTTTTCATAAACTTGTCACAATCGACCTGTCCATAACAATTCATTATACAACGCAGAATGCAGCTTTTAATCAACGTTGCATTTGTTATATCTTGTCTGTTAAAATTGAGCTTGTAGATCTGCTAAAACTAACTTTAAGCAGCCTCTGAAACTGGGTTAAAAACAACCTAGGCTAACCAGTGCTAACGGATAAATGTATGCCTACAACTTCCGCGTGGCAGTGACGTAAATGATTACATTATCAACAGTATTGCTATCATGTTTATTTATATACCAGGGACAGTGCACATTAATCAACAGACAACATGTTGGTTTTCACATCCGTGTAATGAACCAGAGTTAGCCAGAAGCTAGCTTTCATCTGTAGTCCCTGAGCAGGCTGTTAAAAGTGGGGATATAACTATCCATACAAAAACGGTTGTATTAATACCATACAAGACCAGTAGACATAGTACAGGAGACAGAACAATTATATTTTATATGTTGGTGGACTTTACTGAGACAATGGCAAACAACGTGGCTTTGACTCAGTATAGAGTAACATGAGTTTAACGCTAGAAGGAGATGCTGTTGTAATTTGACTGTTTTACTAGCAGTAAATAGACATTCATTTGACGCACGGTTTGGTTCAACAAGTGTTTATCTGCACCGAGCATTGTACTGGGTTGACTAATGTTAGAGGACGCCGTGGCTTTGCGGTTGTTTTCATTAACATGGTTGCTTGTTTCTCTCGCTGAACCTGGCAACTGCCATGTCCGGGATGGTCGCGCTTCTTTTGGGGCTTGTTTTGGGGTTGAAAAGGACCGTATGAGAGTAGACGGTACACGGTCGGTCGTACCGTGTCGGTCGCGCATGCGCGCCACTCTCAATTGTATATTAGGATCATCATATTTATGATTATGTGCCCACATTTGCCTCTAAATTGTGGAGAAACTGTCGATGCGGAACCAAACTGTCAAGCAATTGTTTCCGCCCAGACACGTTTCACTGTCGCACATGTTGAAAATAGCAGATCTGCAAGCTCACAACGCGTCGCGCTGCGACGCGTTGTGAGCTTGCAGATCGGCTATTTTCAAATAGACTATGTATAAAATAAGGCTAAAGTGGTTAAAGTATGTTTTATAATGTAATAATTTATATCTTAAAAGTAACTAGTAACTAAAGTTTTCAAATAATTGTAGTGGAGTAAAAGTACAATATTTGCCTCTGAGATGTAGTGGAGTAGAAGTAAAAGTATTGGAAATTGGAAATACTCAAGTAAAGTAGAAATACCTGACCACAACAAACATTTATTTCTTAAAACATCAAAGAGTCACGGCACACTCATGGCTGCTGATGCCAAACCAGTTTATTAAGGACAAGAGAACAACAAAAACATGTGTTGTTTATTTCCCACATGGTTTTTGGATAATGGATATGTTTTGTGTTTTGTGCAACCTTTAAAAAAAAAAGTCATCGTTTTGTACTATTCTCTATTTCCCCACATAGCCCCAGCGTACACGCAATGTATGACGCCGTACACCCAGACCCAGCAGACGCGCCAGGTGACTGCCATCAAACCGGCCACGCCCAGCCAGGCCACCTCCACCTTCTCCATCTGCCCGGTGTTGTCCACCGTGCAGCCCGTACCCTCTGCTGGAGCGTCCGTCGTACTCCCAGAGCCCGACCTACAGCACCAACGCTGTCACATATTCTGGTAAGGAAATGCCCGGCCGTCACCCACACATACAAGTTACCCACACGCTAAACCCAAACGTAGTCGAGCAATATAGTAGAATGTGAGCTGCAGAAACACATTTAATTGATCTGGGTGCCATCGTTATAATAACCCATTAAAACCGGGAAACCATCTGTCATTTTAGATTTTAGCTGTATAGCAAAACAAGTTTTAAGAACACTTAAAAGATCTCGTGGGAGCTTGTACATCTGCTATTTTTTTTTTTTTTTTATAACACTTTTTTATTGGGGATAATTCAGTAGTGTTACAGTAATCATTGCATACACAATCATTGCGTATAGTCACCCCCATTGTTTTCTTTTTTTTTAACACATAACAAGACAAGCCAAAAGACAAGATGCAATCCCCCCCAAACAAAAAACAACAAATAAGCAACAAAAAAAACAAAACAACGACGTAACTGAGATTAAGTACTAAAAAAAATAAAAGTACAAGCAAGGTCATGGGTCACATCATGGGTCACAGCCATTGTCATTGTGTCACATACACCCAACGGAGATACACCGAAATCCACTGACCGCTATACTTGCTGCCTACGGAGCTTTCTACTCTCGAGAGGTCTGATTATTAAAGTATTCAATGAAAGGTCTCCATGATTCATAGAAGCCTTCAGTGGTTCCTCTAAGAGAGAATTTAATTTTTTCTAGGCTTAAAAAGTACATCACATCGTTTAGCCAAATTGAGTGAGAGGGTGGCTTTGGAGATTTCCAAGCTAGTAGTATTCTTCTTCTTGCCAAGAGAGTTGCAAAGGCAATAATATCTAACTTTCGATTCGAAAATTGTAAAGAATTTGCTGGTGTGCCAAATATAGCTAGCAGTGGACAGGGTTGCAGTGCAGTTTCTAAGACCTCCGAAAGGGTGTCAAACACAAGTGACCAGAACAGTTGTAAGTGTGGGCAGGACCAGTACATGTGTGTAAGGTGTGCTTGTGTCTGAGCACAGCGGTCACATTTTGAGTCAGCATCAGGGTACATTTCAGCCACCCTGGCTTTACTAAGATGAGATCTATGTACTACTTTCAGTTGGATTAGGCTGAGCCGTGCACAGGAGGTAGTTGCGTTCACTCTATATCATCTGCTATTTCTTTTCATCTGCTATTTTTGAATAATTTTGAATGGATGCAACGTGTTCTTTACTTTGCAACGTTCCCCATACATAGGCTGTCGCTCGTATTCGCTTGCGCAAAATTCACTTCAGTCGAACATAATTATTCAACGTACGCGAGTTGTGTCGCATCGGGCGTAGATGCAGAATCTTGTCACTCAAAACACAGTTTAGCTAGACTGCACATTTTAGAATGGAGGAGGAAGCCAAAAGTTCCCAGTGTTAAACACTGACGCATTTGATTTCTTTCTGAGATGCTGTGGCTTGTAGACTTAGAATAGGCTCTATGCACAGCAGCCATATTATCACTTCTTTCATAGGTGTTACCAATGATACTAATGAAGGCTCTGTTCCATTTAGGCCTTGGCTACACGTACATGGATCTTTTACTAAACGGATATTTTAGTCCTCCGTTTTTAAAAAGAATCCCTGGCCACATGACAAAGATAAACAAAAATCCCTGTCCACACGTAGACGCAGAAACGCATCGATCAGCTGCAAGTTTCAATTTTATATCAGATTTTATATTTACATTTATTTTATAATTATATAAATGAGGGGCCAAATACAAATACATTTGTAATCACATGTTAAGGCCCAATACTGCAATAGCTGCATTATTTTAATAGCATACGTGAACAGCATACGTGAACATAAACGAAAACAACATTATTAGGGCGCAGCTGCAGCGCAAACAGTAGCCATTCACATGACGCTGTCGAGTCTCTGGTTTATAGTGGTGTTCGTTTTTTTTTATATTGCCAACTCTCACATGTACATAAACGTTCAGATTTCAAATATAAAGTGCTAACCCCTGAGCCACGGATGTTACAAGGCAATCCGGACCGTGATAAGTACCCGTATCTCCCGTATTGTTCAATAAAAAGCATTTTAATCCCATCGCCGGCCATTTTCTTTTTCTTTTCTTTTTTTTTTGGTAATGTATCAGAGTGCAATACACCTCCCAACCATTGGTGTCGCATGGTTGAAAGCGTCGGAGAAAATGGCCGGCGATCGGATTAAAATGCTTTTTATTGAACAATACGGGAGATACGGGTACTTATCGCGGTCCGGATCGCCTTGTAACGTCCGTGGCTCGGGGGTAAGCACTTTATATTTGAAATCTGAACGTTTATGTACGTTATATTAAAGGCATGGACAAGAAACAATTTCCTTCAGTTAAACAGCAACAAAACTGAAGCTCTCCTTGTTGGCACACCACACCAGGTCCAGTCATGCCCCATATCTCATCTCACCTTAGACAGTCAGGTCATCCCCCTCTCCTCCTCAGTCACAAATTTAGGTGTTAAATTCGACCCTCACCTGACTTTCAATGACCATATAAAACATCTGTGCAGAACTGCATTCTATCATCTCAAAAACATCTCCAAACTCCGCCCCCTTCTAACCCTGTCAGATGCAGAGAAACTTGTCCATGCCTTTATCTCCTCTAGACTGGACTACTGCAATGCACTCTTCATTGGGATTCCTGGCAAAAGTATTCAGACGCTGCAATACATCCAAAACAGCGCTGCCAGGGTCCTAATGAGAGTGCGTAAGCATGATCACATGACACCGGTCCTATTTTCACTGCACTGGCTCCCCGTGTCAGCTAGGATCGACTACAAGGTCCTGCTGATCACCCACAACTGCATAAATGGACATGCCCCTCCCTACCTACAGAAATTAATTAGGCCCCCACAGAATTCCACCCGCACCCTCAGATCTACCAGCAGATTCCTCCTCGATGTCCCTGGTACAAATCTACGTACTATGGGTGACCGGGCCTTCTGCTCGGCAGCGCCGCGCCTATGGAACAGCCTTCCTATTGACCTGAGAGCACCACAGACCCTGGACTCTTTTAAAATAGTCCTGAAAACGTTTTTGTTTCAGAGGGCATTTTCATGTTGAATTGTTGTTTAGTCATATCTGTTTTTAAACCGTGCTTTTTAACTTTATATGATTGATGATGTTTTACCTTGTGGCACTTTGAGATTCCTTGTGAATGAAAAGCGCATTACAAATAAAATGTATTATTATTATTATTATTATGTACATGTGAGAGTTGGTAATGTAAAAACATCGAACACCACTATAAAGCAGGGACTCTCGGCACCATGACTGTCATGGTATGACAGTCATGTTTCAGGGCTGAGTTTTACTTCATCGATTCATCCCATGGCCGGTCGTCCCAGAACTCCCCGCCCCACGCACCTTTTGAGCGAGCCACCCGCGACCGCTCCATGATCGCTGGATTTTGACCCGGGGCGATTGTGTTTTAGTACGACAGACCCCACATTCAATCTGTGCGCGCGCCGTGTGTTCTACTCGGCGCAAAGAAAGAGGGTTTTGTCACACAGTGAATGAGCTGCTTTTCCCACCACTGTCTTATTATTAATTATGACATTATTTTGCCATAAATGAGCGTGCCTCGTTTCATAGACTGTAAGTGTTGCTCTCTCTTTCTCTTCATTTATTATTATAATGACCATGAGCGGTCCGGTGTTTATGTATTATTATATTATTTATTATTATAATGACCATGTGCGAATGCGCAATGACGTCATCGTTTCTCAAAATCTCCGGATTACATGTCCACACAGATCCACTGAAACGCATGTTTTGGAAAACCTTCACTTATTTATCCGTTTACAAAAATATCCGTTTTAGCGGCCAAAAACACCGTTTGCGTGTGGCTGAAAGGCGCAAACGCACACAAAAATGTGTGTTTAGAAAAAGATCCATGCACGTGTAGCCAAGGCCTTAGTGTAGCACAGTGGTTTCCCACGACCCCCATAACTCTGAGAGTGTACAAATTTACATACATTTGTACACTCTCAGAGTTACACACCTGCAAGGGGCCATTTGGAAGCCCATGAGGGTCCCTGGACCCCAACTGTAGACCCACTGGTGTAACAGAGTGTTTCCAGTGAGCCAACATGCACAATATCAGCACCCTGACTCTGTTTGACCAGAATGGAACAGAGCTTTCATTAGTATCATTGGTAACACCTGTGAATGTCTTCATGATATGGCTGCTGTGAATAGAGCCTATTGGTATCTTTAAAAAATATATTTGATTGAAATGCATTTCTTCATCACTGCCCCTATTCCTGCTCCATAGGTACGTCTTACTCGGGCTACGAGGCTGCCGTGTACTCTGCTGCCTCCACATATTACCAGCAGCAACAGCAGCAACAGAAGCAGGCGGTGGCCGCGGTAGCCGCTACAGCAGTATATGTGGTTTCTACACTGTTACAGGTGGTCCAAATGCTGGCGACAGAGCTCCCATCTGTGAGGAAAACCAGCTAACCACAGAAACCCAGTGTCGTGAGGCCATTGTATATGGCTGTATGTATGTATGTATGTGGCTCTTCAACTGCCTTGCATTAACCCACTAAGACCTGAGGAAGCGTCTGTGTCACTTTTTCATTTGAGCTAAAAAGCATTATTTTACACTTTGACTATTCAAGAATAGCAGATTTACAAGCTCAAAGCGCGGCACCGAGTGCCGCGCTATGAGCTTGTAGATCTGCTGTTTTTTGAAAATATATATTCTTTTAAAGCGAACAATAACTCAAATCTTTGCTTCTGGGGGTCCATGGAACAAAATATTTTGAGACGGGGGTCTGCGGCCAAATTCATATCATTTTGGGGGGTCCTTTACATTTTGCAGAATATACATTTTACAGCAGAAAATGTCCTTATGGTTCATCTTGCATATTGTGGCAATAAAAGTGATTCTGGAGGCTACCTAATCGTGACCAAAACATCCCATTGCGATCCGGCTCTAAACTGTTTGCAAACGGTGACTAATTTTAATAGCAAGACTAATAAAGTTCTCTTTTCACAGACTGGGACCAGTGTCCAGGGGCATCTGGACAGCATCACAGAGAGCCTTCAACCCTATCTGCTTGCTGTGGGTATCCAGAAGAGTGTGATTCACAATGAAGTACTTCATTGTGATTGACAAACGTGCAATCCCTTGTAAGTCACCCAGGGGTTGACACTAACGCCTGCCCGACTCACCCCTCCTCTCCCCTCTTCTAACCTCCTCTCCTCTCCTCTCCCCTATTCTCCCCTCCCCTCCTCTCCTCTCCCCTTCTCTCCTTCTCTCCATATCTACAAGCTCACTGTGAGTTTAATGTTTGAAAAATAGCAGATCTACAAGCTCACTGTAAACTTGTTGCCTTATTTTAAATAGCCGATCGACAAGCTCACTTGTCAGCTTGTAGATAACTTGTGAGCTTGTAGATCTGCTATTGTCACTATATTTATATAGTGACAAATATATATTTGTGTCTAAAATACAGTATTTTTGCTTGAAATTTTCAGCTTTGGCGTGGCTGTACACTGGATCTGATATCTTGGCCAACACAGCTGTGGACTGAGGGGACCGTCCCAGACTGCACTACTGCAAGGTTTGTTTAACATAACATGACACATGTGCAAATCAAAACCTTTTAGATCTAACTATCTAATGTTAGCATATGGACATTTTCTTGTGGTCAGTCCATTGTCCGTTTTTAAGGAGGCATTGCCAATATATATATACTATGTAGCTTAACTCTTTGACTGCCATATGAACAGTGTAATAGTGTGCCACTGCTGCCAGCAAAAACAGTGATTTTTACTGTATCAGTTTGCATAGAAAAATACTGTACTTGTACTTCTATCCACTACAGCTCAGAGGCAAATATTGTACTTTTAATCCACTACAATTGTTAGAAAACTTTAGTTACTTTGTAGATTTTGGTTATTGTTTAAAAAAACATAGGGTACATTAACCACTTCAGCCCCATTTAAACTTTGGCTATTTGAAAATTGCAGATCTACAAGCTCACAATGCAACATGTTGTGAGCTTGTAGGCTTACAAGCTCACTTGTCAGCTTGTTGGACACTTGTGAGCTTGTAGATCTGCTATTGTCTATTGATATGCATGTACTTTCATAGCATTGTGTCTAAAATATTGTATTTCTTTTTTTTACAGCTCCTGCTGCGGACCCAGGTGACAGACACACCATCCCAGACCTACTGCAAGGTGTGTAACTATCTAATGTTGGCTTATTGACATTGTCTTGGGGTCAAATACTAGGTTGTGGGGGTCTGTGGTTTAATGCATAGGCTTAAAAATGGAAGCTCTTTGACACTACAATAGTTTGAGAACCACTGGTATTCAGGTGACAAGTATATGTTGCTTACATTTTCTATAGTTGTCAGCTAATAATAATAATAATAATACATTTTATTTATAACGCACTTTACATTCTCACGGATGTCAGAGTGCTACAGATTAAAAGCAGAGCATAAAAACAGCATAGGCAACAAAACAATTACAATAGACCCAACCAGGCTAAACTAAAGGGCCAACTTTTAGAAATTAAAACTCAATACGAAAAACAAACAAAGTCCATGAAAAATTAGAAAAATGCTTTTTTTAAAAGGTAGGTTTTTAGTCCATTTTTAAAAGCATCAGTGGACTGTGGCGCTCTCAGGTGGTCTGGGAGGGAATTCCACAGACATGGGGCTGTGTGGCAGAAGGCCCGGTCGCCCATGGTGCGGAGGTTGGTGTCAGGGACAACAAGAAGGTTGGTGTTGTTGGAGCGGAGGCTTCGGGTGGCAGGTTTTGGGGTGAGGAGTTCTTTGAGGTAGGGGGGGGGGGCGTTGCCGTAAATGCACTGATGGGTGAGAAGGGAAATCTTGTATTCGGTCCTGAAGGAGATGGGGAGCCAGTGAAGTGAGCGGAGGGTGGGTGTGATATGGTCATATTTTCGCACTCTCATCAGGACCCTAGCAGCGCTGTTTTGGATGTATTGGAGCCTTTGGAGGCTCTTGTTAGGGATCCCGATGAGTAGTGCATTGCAGTAATCCAGCCTGGAGGAGATAAAGGCGTGGACGAGTCAGCTGACTGAAAGGTGATAATAGGGGGGGTGATTAGAGGTGTGGTTATCCATATGTGGCCAATATTTCAGCACAATATGACAGTTTTCAAGATGGATCTTGGCACTGTTTCTTTGCTATTGTCCAGTTTATAGAAAGCTATATGCTGATAGCCATCATTGCTTTGTGTTTGTTTAGTAACAGGGAACAGCCTGTCTCTGCAGGTCCTTTTTAAACAGAAAATTAAGGGTGTGTTGGCAATTTCATCCAACCATAATCAACAACTTGATTGTATAGGATGTGTCCTGTATGAGTTCTCTCTCCTGATTGGATGAAATTGGTCTCTCAAAATCACAATTTAGTTTTAAAGGCAGTTACTGTATTCACCCAGAAGCAGTATAATAGCAGTCGCACCCCTACTTAAGTAAGACTGTGTTTGCATACTGGTACAGTGGTGTAGTTAACTGGTATAGTTGCTGTGTTTTCACGTCGTGGATGCAATGTATTATTTAGTATATTCGTTTCCATTTGAAAGTATGCTTTAATAAGTACCTGGCATACAAACATGCTCACTTCTGTGTGCCTACGTGTCTTTGGGTCATTCCAGGGCCAGTGTTTAAAGGAGGAGTTCACCCAAAAAAGTACTTATTTTCTATCAATTGCACACCCTATGAAGCCTTGAATCCATGGATTATTTTTTGTTTTTGTCGCATTCCTAAGCCAATAATTTGATTCCCGTCTCCTACCAGCTAATGTATCCGGTAGGAGACACAAAGTAGATTATTTGTGTCTCCTACCGGAAATACACACGGTCATCAAATTATTGTCTTAGGAATGCCACAAAAACAAAAATAAATCCATGAAATCAAGGCATAAATCACAGTATTATTCATATTGTAGCGTTGTTTTGCCTTATTCATATTATAGCATTGTTTTGTCTTATTCATATTGTAGCATTGTTTTGTCTTTTTTCATAACTATTGATTGTGAAGCATTTGTTTGAAAAGAACACTAACACTTGTTTCCCTGTTTTTCAGAAGCCGTCCAGCACTGACATTTTTTTTTGCCTTTAACCTTTTTCTACTTTTCAGGAATGTTCTTTGTGAATAATTGTCATATTTCTAAGATAATTGCATTCCATTTATGTTGTGGCTCGTGAACCGGTAGTACCCAATTTCTATAACACAATATTGGCCATCCCTGAATTTAATAACAAACTCACACATGAAATAATCAATTCTAACAAATGCATAACAAACTATTTTGGATTGTATACTGCCTTTTCATAACCCACTACCTTATATTTACATGTGCATGTTGTAAATGTTTAACTCACCATTTGTTTTTAGGGCTGTAAGACTGTAACACTTATTAGGACTAAATTATTTTTTAATTCATTTTGACAAAAAAAATGTTTTTATTCAAACAGCCAATATACACTTATTAAAATAGGACTTAATTTCTTAATTAAACTAATAAATGTAATCCCAAAATAATTATGGAAAATGTTACACATTGATTCATTGATAAATACAAAATTAGATATCTACAAAATACACTTTGAGATAATTAACTTAATAAATATAGTTGCAGCCCTACAATTTGTACCTATTTTTCAGAATGTTACATGTTGTTTAATAATATATTAATATATTTACCAGGAGCTTGCTTGATCCCCTTTTTTAACAAATGGGTCGGTGCAAGAATTTTTTCCCCATGCACTCCTAAATTGGCTGAAATAGGAGGCGGGTTTTTTGCTTCACCCTGGAAAATATTGAATTTACTTAAAAGTTAGAATATAATTTTGGATAATAACAGTAATAGTAGTAATAATAATCATTATAGCATCAACAATATATCTGTCAATAATAAACTGTTTACAGGCATTGTAATAGTTACCATAAAATATAATTGTATAATTATCACTAATAACTATTTTGATTTGATTTGATTTGATTTATTTGAAAAGCCATCACCACATGGTCACCGCAGTTCGAGGATAACACAAGAAAGTCCTGAGACTTATTTCCGTTGAGGTCCTCTTACAATTAACAATCAATACGTTAAAAATACTTTACAATACAACACATGTAACTAACGTAACGCTACATAGACACAAGTGACATACACAGTACAGACACAGTACACATTACACAACAATACAAAACACAAGTAACATTCACTGTACTTACATACAAACAATACAGGAACACAAGTAACATACACAGTACACAAACAAGTGCTACCTTATCTTTCCTAGTCTAATGACCCTCTATAGGGGAACCTTTTCTAATAGACATGATTTAGTTTTGTATTTAAAAGTCCTCAGATTTGTTGTCAGTTTGACACTGTTTTCGAGGTCATTCCACTGTGTGGCTCCTATGTAAGTAAATGATTCCCTGCCTACTTTACTTTTAAAAGCCGGAAGGCTCACGTCTGCTACACTGGCTCTGGTGAAAAAATGGTGTACTTCACTTCTCTGAGTAAAACATGTCTTTAAAAATATGGGGACCTCTCCATATATTATCTTATGAACCATGGTCAATCTGGCCATGATTACCCTGGATTCTACTGGGAGCCAGTTGAGTTCTCTAAACTGGTTCCTACCTATATGGGATCTGGGTCCTAACCCTAGAATGACCCTGATCAGTCTGTTCTGAGCTGACTGTAGCTTTGATTTGAGGGATTTCAATAAGCCCTCGAACCAAGATGTACAAGCGAAATCAAAATGGCACATAATAAGAGAATTGGCTACCACCTGTTTTGTCTCCCTATCCAAGTACCTTGCTGTTCTTGCCAGAAATTTAGTCAGTCCGGAGACTTTGCTCAGTACCTTGCTGGCCATATTTCGGCCATCTAGGTTACCCTCCAAGATACAACCCAGGTATTTCACCGATGATTTAGCTTCAATGAAGTCAGAATTTAATTTGACCTTGAAATCAGGGCTCTTTCCTAATTTGATTTTAGAACCAAATAGAATAGATTCCGACTTCCCTGTGTGTAAAGATAACTTATTATCTATAAGCCAGGAATTAACCTTTGTCAATTCCTCACTCAGGGAACTCTCCAGTGTGGATTGTTCCTTATGGGACATCAGCAGAGCAGAATCATCAGCATACAAGAACAAATCACAGTTACAGGCGTCTGTCATATCATTCACGTATACCAAAAACAGTGCTGGGCCTAGAATGCTTCCCTGTGGAACACCACATTTCATGAAGCTTGAATCTGACAAAATACCATTTACCTCTACCCTCTGTTCGCGGTCCGTTAGGTAGGATTGAAACCATTTGCATGCTGCCCTGTCTGCCCCCAGGGCCTCAAGCTTGTTGAGAAGTCTACTGTGGTTCACCGTGTCGAATGCTCTCCGTAAGTCCAGTAGTACCATTCCACACAGCTTCCCACTATCAACCTCTTTCCTAATTTGTTCCGTTAAGAATAGTAAGCATGTGTCAGTTGAGTATGACTTTCTAAAGCCTGATTGCAGTTTGTACATTAGATTGTTCCTATTTAAGTACTCGTTTAGTTGGTCATTGATTACCCTCTCAAATATTTTTGACACTGAACCCAAAACTGACACCGGTCTATAGTTACCGGGGTCATTTTTGGCTCCTTTTTTGTACAGGGGGAGTATTTTGGCCTTTTTTAGGTCATGGGGGAAGACACCCTGTTCAATTGATAGGTTGAAGATGTGCGTGATACTGGGCGCTATCTGCAATGCAGCATCCCTTAAAAAGAGAGGAGCTATTCCATCCAGGCCTGTGGCCTTAGCGCAATTGATCTTGGACAGCATCTCATAGACCACCTCCACCTCTACCTTCTGCAGGGAGAATGAGTTGGAACACACTCCTTGTTTCCCATAAAACTCCCTGACCCTGTCTATGTCATAAATCCCAGGTGCCAATGGCAATTTGGAGACCAGGTCTGCTGCGACATTTGTGAAATAATCATTGAATTTATTTGCAACCAATTTTTTATCGAATTCCATCTCTTCATTAATTTTAAGACCTATATTACTGCATTTATTGCTTTTGATTTTATCTCCTGCACCTAGTTCTTTTAGGGTTTTCCAGAGTTTTTGAGTGTTGCTTTTATTTTCTATTATTTGTTCTTTATAGTGAGTCTGTTTTGTGCTAATAATGAGCCTCTGAGTTTTATTCCTCAGCTCTCTAAAAAGGGCCAAATCTTCTACTGTGTTTGTTTTACAATAGCTCTTGTGAGCTTTCTCTCTGGACCTGATTGACTCCAAAATGTCATTATTGAACCAGCGGCTGGACCTCTGTTTGATTCTCACCTGCCTAAGTGGTGCGGTTGAGTCAATAGCTTGGTGGAAGATCTTCCCAAAAGCTTCCCATGCTTTATTGACACAACCACATATATTAACAACTATAATTAACCTATATATAGAATCATAAAATATAACCATACTATTATTACATATATAATCATAATAACAACAACTATAATAACAATAATTGATAGGACATTATACCAAATATATTGATGGTGTTGCTTACAGTAAAGGTACCAATAATACAATTGTGTTAATAAATACTTTAAACTATATCTGCTCTGCTTTGTCTCTACTTATTATTCTTTTTACCATGTGTTTGAAAAGTGAATCTATATGTTTGGTAATGTATTTAGTCACATGTATTTAACATTTACAATGAATACAGATGTGTGTTGTTTTTTTTTGGAATTACTATTCATAATCAGAAGGGTTCTTCACTACTAAAGCTGAACAAAAAGTGAAACTTTGGAATGTAACATCTCTTAATACCTAAGCCCATACACATATATGAACATAATACACAAAAGTTGTTTGTTTAACTGACAATAATTTTTGCCTTCTACAATCTGGTGTTTTAATTTATTTGACCAACTTATCCACTTAACGGTTTGATCCATGCAAGAGTCAAAGCTTGTAATTGAAACTGTTGTCAGACTATAATCTCTGCCTGCTGGACAAAATGGACTTCAATCCCTCTACTGTGTGTAAAACTGTGAAGCAATCTACATGGACATTAGAGCTTAACCAAAACTCCTGCCTGGTGATGACAAGCCTGTCACAATGTAGGCTAAACAATATTTTTTCATTGTGGTATTGACGCCATTCAGTAACATTGATGTGCCTGATATGTTGGGGAGTATCTATTTTACAATATACAAAATGGTATGGCTTCAACCCAGCTACTAGCCAGGTCGACATGTATCGTAATGGTTCCACATGTATTATATGGTGAGACATTCCCAAGTACATTACAAGGTATTTAATATCTATTATCAGGCTGGGGAAAATAGGTGCTGAATCTTATACTCACAAAACATGACATCATAATATAAGGAAAACGTGAAATGTCTTCTGAGTATTTACAACTTGTTTGCAAATAGCAGATATGCCATTTACTCTATATACACAGGGTATTGTCTCCTCAATATCTCAGATCAGAACAATAAGGTAAAAAAAACAGGCAAGTTTGCTTTAACAATAATTTATTTTGAGATCTTCAACACCACTGGGGACTGGACTGTGAACTACTATGTGACGATGGATTCCTTGGACCCCCATGGCCGCAACCCAGAACTCTGCGTCGGCGCAACCACACTTTGCAATTGCCCTGAATTGTGAAAATTCTAGTTCAGTCTTATGCTAGATGTGCTCCTGTTTCTGCTCAACATTGTAACAGGGCCTTTTATTTGTATGGTATATATTTTACCACAAATGTTTAGCAAAATGTCATGATTCCCAAATCATACCCCATCAACCAAGACAGTTAATAATGGAAAATTATATTATTGAGCATCGGAACACACGTTTAATTTAATGTTTAATATGTCCATAATGATTGATGAAGAGCATAGAGTTAAAACAAAATAAGGGTCAATAACTGTCATTATTCGACTGTTCTCTTGGGATAAAAAAAACTAAAACAAAACAATTAAACATCAACGGTATAATTTGAATTTCCGGCTTGCTCCTCCGGACGCGAAACGTAACGCCTGGGGGGTGACAGATACATTTTTACACCCACCCTTTGTTATTGTGGTCCAAGTGAAGACGATGATTACTTTTAATTGAAAGCCATGTGTAATAATTAAAAGTAACTTCCCCTACACTGTCTATGAATTGACCTTCCTTCTCTCCGTGTCTTCCGGGTTGCAGTTGGAGGTTCTTCACCTGCTGTCTCCAGAACAGAAGGCTGAGCTGCTACTGAGGCCTGAGGTTGCAGGCCTGGACAACGGGACCCTCAGCCTGGTCTTCCACAGCTTGATGACCGGTGGTCCTGGGCCCACCCCCACCTCCACCCCCGGATACACATACACCTCACATAGCCCCTACTCACCACCATCACCACCACAGAATAGCTTCAGAGAGGTTGCATAGCTTTAAATATTATACATTTCTTTCATCCAATTAAACTTTTACCAGATTGTTGATGGTAATCTTCATAACCTTAAACAATATTATTTTGTTCTTTTTGAAACACTTGCAGGTGGTGAATGGGTTGATGGGAGCTTTCAGACCTGTTGGGAGCCTCGTCAGTGAGTTTGTGTCTCTCACACGTGAGGTACATACAGCGTACATACATATACTATATGCATATATGAGAAGCCAATTACTTGTTTTTATATGACTAGTTTATTATGATTATGCATATTACATCTGCTAACCTGACATGACCCTGACATTCCTATCTATCTGTTGCTCTCCAGAGAAATGTATCCGAGATCGGAAGCATGACTCTGACCCAGACCCTGCTGAACTGGACCCTAGCTGAGCTGGCTGGCATGTACACATAATACGTCCATAGACCTAAACTTTTAAGAAAAATCATTATGAATTATAAAGTATGCATATTTAAAAATGTATTTCTTAAAATCTTCTGAAAATCTTTTGTATTCCTTTTCCTTTTCTTTAATTTCTGAAAATCTGTTGATTTAAAAAAAAAAAGATTGTGGGACTTTGTTTATTTTTGAAAAAACAAAAAACAAGCAGGATATTTACTTTACCTTACTTTAATTCATAAAACCTGGTCTGTGACCCAAAAATGGGTCAAGAGTAAGACCCTACGTTTGGAAAACACTTATAGTCGAAATACACAAAATAGTCCCGGAATAATGATACATCTCTTTGCATTGCTGGGTCCAGAGTAAAAAACCTGAGTCATCATATGCGTCTCATGGATCCTGATCACAACCACAGCCCAGTGATTACGAACACTTCATCCATTCCTTCTTGCTACATCACAACACGTCCGGTAAGTGAACCAAGTAGCCATAGCTAGAGACAAGCTCAGAGGACCATTTGTCTGCAGATGTACAGGAATTTCTGTTGCTTTCAAGGTACATTTTTGAGTAAAATATTACTCTATTCTAATACTATACTATTATAGCCTACACTGACTTGTGTATTTATCTTCAGATCCTCAGTGTGTCTCCTCATCCAGCCATAGTGCAGAATGGCTGGAGGAGAACTTTGGATTCTTCTCCATGTTCGCCCCCATCACAGACTTCTATGACCTCAACCGTGACTTCTCTGGAGTGAGTGTGGACAATCTGAACATTTTTACTGAAAACATTGATTTGATTGTTTGTACTTGACACTACAATTTCAGTAACTTAATAACCTTTCAACCTGGCGTATATTTTGGGCATGTCATCACAGGATTGCAAGATTTTCAAAAACGTAATAGCTGATTTGCGAGTGTGACATTATAATTCGATTACGTATAAAATAGGGCTTCAGTGGTTAAATCTCATATCCTGCCCTCTCCCATTATGTCCTGTCTGTCTTTCTCTTGTCTTAAACGTGTCCAGATGGAGGTTCTACACCTCCTGACTCCGAAGCAGACTGCAGAGATGCTGCTGGTGCCTACTCCTCCAGAGAAAGACGTCATCATCCATGCAGTGTTTGACCATCTGACACAGTCTCAAGGAGACTTTCCTGAGTTCCTGCACCACCTGGTTCTGCTCGCTAGAGAGGTAACCTCATCTGTAGAGCGTCTTATGACAGCTTAAAAAACGTACAGCAAAATATAATAGTAATTATAATAATAATAATTATTATTATAGTGCATGGACTTTTATTTTATTTCTTAGGTTAAGCCACCCTGTGATGTCTACCAAGTCATGTGAGTGTGTTGTGATGATGTTAAATGGCTTACATTTTAAAGGGGCTACACCATGAATGTAAAAAAATATATATTATATATAAATATTGCCCCCCAACAACCCCGTGGTCAACAATTGGTATTTTCTTGTGCGCCTGGCGTATTTCATCCAATTAAATGATAACTTCATGAAGACATTTGGAAAGTCTGTTTCCAATGTATTTTGCATTGTATTCTTGCGTGTGAGGCTGTTGTCCTTTTACCATAATATTTAATATTGTCTGACCACATTACCACCAAGATAAAAGTCTTGTAAATGTATTGCATGAATGAACAGGTATCGCAAATAAAGTGATTCCAGTTGCATTTCTGATCTGGTGTCCCGTCTAATATGTCTCTATCCACTAATATGTCTCTATCCACAACGTCAGGCCTATGTCAGTGAGTCGTTCATCCCAGAAGAGAAAGTCCAGGAGCTGGGGCCTGCGTCACGCAACGCCACTACTGATGACATCAGCATGTGGAACATCACACAGATTGACACACTGTGTTCTTTAATGGACTCTTCAGATGGGGAGTGGGATTCAGCTCTGGTAAGTATACAAATGATCTTTGATTGATTGATGGTGTTATTGACAAATATATATGGGGGCGGCAGTGGCTCAGGAGGTAGAGCGTCTGTCTGTCTGTCTGTCTGTCTGTCTGTCTGTCTGTCTGTCTGTCTGTCTGTCTGTCTGTCTGTCTGGCTGGCTGGCTGGCTGGCTGGCTGGCTGGCTGGCAGGCAGTGTAATCAGTGTAAAAGTGAGAAAACATAATGCGTTGTGATTATATTTACATCTCAGAGGACACCCTCAGGTGAGGGGTGTTGGGGAGGGAGCCAGTAGTATCGTAAATCATGTTTACTTTAGTATTTCTTCACTACTTGCACACACTTGAACATCGACATTAATCCAAAAAAACTATTATTATAAAAAATAAATTGGGAATATTTTGGGCTTTATTGACAGTGTATAGTAGAGCGAGACAGGAAACAGGGAGAGAGAGATGGGGAATGACATGCAGCAAAGGTTGTCGGGACTGGGATTCAAACTCGCGACACTCTGTCAGACTGTATTAGAGCCTATATATGGTATGCGCCTGGACCGCTAGGCCAACGGGCGCCCCACCCAAAACTATTGTTAACCTAATTAACCCTGGCATCCGTATTTTGGGCTGGCAAAAATAAGAATCAATTATTATTTTATAGAAATAAAAGTCCTAATAATAATAATTCACGCATTTTCACAAATAAAAAAGAAAGTAGTAAAATTAGCATACATTTCTACAAGCAACATCGTACAACAAATTATAAAAGAGTGATGTGTGTGATTCCATATTAGCCAAAAGGTAAATAAGATATGTAAGGGACTGAATTTTAGAGACTGAATAAATTACATTTGTGGTTGAAAATGTGGTAGCACTCTTTTGAGATGTGTGCTGTGTGTCTCCTGGTGTTTCCAGTAATTCCAGTTTGCTGGTAGTGTCCAGCTGTACGCTGGAGAAGAAGAAAGTGCTCTTTAACATCGCAGAACAAGCCTTCTCTGGACTCAGCCGCACTACAGCTATCAGCACTACCAGCTTCCAGAATACAGAGCCATTTTTGGGTAAGCAAGCATTCATTCACATGTACATGCGTACAAACACATACTGTATATTGCAGTGGTTCTCAAACATTTCCATGTCAAGGACCGCAAGTTCATACACAACTGTCTGTACTGTACTGTATACCAGTGATAATAGCCTAACTCAAAAATCCTCACCAGGCCCGGCGCCACGGGGGGGCCTGAGGGGGCATGGCCCCCTCAGTTTCAAATTGTGCCCCCTCAGTTTATTTTGGGGAGAAAAAAGAAATGAAAATGTATTTTTTTATAATTAATTTTTTGATCGGTGAAATCAGGCAAAAATAAGAATTAAATAACATAAGCTTAACCTAACCCTAACCCTAACCCTAAACCCGAAATAAAGTAACAAAAAAACGCCCAAAAACGTCCACAATCCGCGCAATTAACCGCAAAATTTTGCGCACGGGTCCCGCGACATCCCCACAATTTTCAACTGCCCCCTCAGTCATTTCATCCTGGCGCCGGGCCTGATCCTCACAATGTCTCAAATTTCTCACGCACGCACGCACGCACGCACGCACACACGCACACACACACACACACACACACACACACACACACACACACACACACACACACACACTTCAGAGATGGATAAATTCAGTATTTTCTTTATGACCTGTAGGTGGTGCATCTCTTTCCTTTGTGAGAAGTGCCGCTGCCTCCAATGTCAACATGGACCTGGATACCTTTGTCAATAGGCTCTATGCACAGCAGCCATTTTGGAGAAAAATTGGGCCTCTTCTTACTTCCTTCACAGGTGTTACCAATGATACTAATGAAGGCTCTGTTCCATTCTGGTCAAACAGAGTCAGGGTGCTGATTATGTGCATGTTGGCTCACTAGAAATACTAGTGGGTCTCAAAGTGTGGTCCAGGGACCCTCATGGTTCCTTGAGAGGGTGTAACTCTGAGAGTGTACAAATGGAACCAAATGGACCCTCCCGGGTCCATTTGGTTCCATTTGTACACTCTCAGAGTTATGGGGGTCCTTGAAATTAAAAAGTTTGAGAACCACTGTGCTACACTAAATGGAACAGAGCCTTCATTAGTGTCATTGGTAACACCTGTGAAGGAAGCAAGGAAGGGGCCCAATTTCTGTCCAATATGGCTGCTGTGCATAGAGCCTATCTGGACCCGAGTGTTGTACAGGTTAGTGGCGTGTGCGTGCGTACGTGCGTGCGTGCGTCCTTGTGATTGTACATCTGGGAAAGGCAAGTGGTTAATGTATGTTTTTATAATATAATAATTTATATCTACAATAACTAGTAACTAAAGTTTTCAAATAATTGTAGTGGAGTAACAGTACAATATTTGCATCTGAGATGTAAGTAAAAGTATAGACAATTGGAAATACTCCAGTAAAGTAAAAGTACCTTCTAATTGTACTTAAGTACAGTACTTTAGTAAATGTACTTAGTTACTTTACACCACTGGATATTTCATACCAGTGTATTGAAGGATATTTCTTTCTCTTCCACAGGGAAGTCATGTGGCTCTGCTGGGGAAATCTCCAAACGGTCAGTTTGTGTACACCGGATCAAAGTTTGGAGACTCTGCTACAGGTGTCTGTGATGAAGGGTAAGACCATTATAAATATATATAATAAGAACTAGGGCTGGGACTCGATTAAAAACATTTATCAAATTAATTAGAGGCTTTGTAATGAATTAATCACAATTAATCACATTTTAATCGCATATCAATATTTTACTTGAGAACAGGGAAAGGCAATTTTTTCATACGTCTTTTAAGTACATGTAAAAAAATAAAAGGCTTAAAAATACTAAAAAGAAGGAAAAACGTTGCGACGCTGAGGAGGAATAGCCAAAGTATAAAAGGTCATAATTATTGTGATGCTATATTAACACATTTTGCTGGGGACCCCCTGGAACCCCCTCAAGTACCCCTGGGGGTCCCCGGACCCCACTTTGAGAACCAACGGCTTATGGGCTATGATGGGATGCCACCGGCGAACTGCAGAGCCTACTGTACTTTGTAGTGACTTTTTTTTCACCATTGTGTCACTACCGTCCGAAACGAAAGTTTGTCACTACCGAAACGAAAGTTAAATCCGAAAAAATCACTAAGTGTGGAGGCCAAAATCGTCCCCCCAAAAACCTGTTAGGAGTATGTTTCAGGCAATTTAGAGTTGATTGGTAATTTTCGTTTCGGTAAAATGTATTTTACCGAAACGAAAGTTAAATCCGAAAAAATCACTAAGTGTGGAGGCCAAAATCGTCCCCCCAAAAACCTGTTAGGAGTACATTTCAGGCAATTTAGAGTTGATTGGTAGTACTTTGTAGTGACTTTTTTTTTCACCATTGTGTCACTACCGAAACGAAAGTTTGTCACTACCGAAACGAAAGTTAAATCCGAAAAAATCACTAAGTGTGGAGGCCAAAATCGTCCCCCCAAAAACCTGTTAGGAATATGTTTCAGGCAATTTAGAGTTGATTGGTAGTACTTTGTAGTGACTTTTTTTTTTTACCATTGTGTCACTACCGAAACGAAAGTTTCTCACTACCGAAACGAAAGTTAAATCCGAAAAAATCACTAAGAGTGGAGGCCAAAATCGTCCCCCCAAAAACCTGTTAGGAGTACGTTTCAGGCAATTTAGAGTTGATTGGTAATTTTCGTTTCGGTAAAATGTATTTTACCGAAACGAAAGTTAAAGGTAGGGTAAGTGATTTTCTTTGGTTAAAATAAGTGTTAAATAGCTCTATATTCTGATAGTACTCATTGCTATAGAGTGTTTGTTCAGTAAAAGGAGTCTCCTTGTCTCTCCAGCTCTTTATAAAACAGAAAATGCATTTTCGTTTCAGTTTCAGTTTCATTTCCAATTTTATCCAATCAGGATATAAAGAACTCAATCTGGATATAGATTAAACAAGTGAAATTGGAAGTGATGACACTAAGAAATGAGCAGGAAAAAATGGAACTGGAACACTATAAAAATTAAGCTTAAAAATGGGTACTTTCTCCTGATTGGCTGAGATTTTGACACCTACCGGAAAATGTATTTTCTGTTTATTAAAGAGCTGGAGAGACAGGGAGACTCCTGTTACTGAACAAACACTCTATAGCAATGATTACTATCAGAATATAGTGCTTTAACCTTTTAACAAAATACTTTTTGTTTTAACCAAAAAATATCACTTACCCTACCTTTAAATCCGAAAAAATCACTAAGGGTGGAGGCCAAAATCGTCCCCCCAAAAACCTGTTAGGAGTACGTTTCAGGCAATTTAGAGTTGATTGGTAAGTTTCGTTTCGGTAAAATGTATTTTACCGAAACGAAAGTTAAATCCGAAAAAATCAATAAGTGTGGAGGCCAAAATCGTCCCCCCAAAAACCTGTTAGGAGTACGTTTCAGGCAATTTAGAGTTGATTGGTAGTACTTTGTAGTGACTTTTTTTTTTTCACCATTGTGTCACTACCGAAACGAAAGTTAAATCCGAAAAAATCACTAAGTGTGGAGGCCAAAATCGTCCCCCCAAAAACCTGTTAGGAGTACGTTTCAGGCAATTTAGAGTTGATTGGTAATTTTCGTTTCGGTAAAATTTATTTTACCGAAACGAAAGTTAAATCCGAAAAAATCACTAAGTTTAGATGCCAAAATCGTCCCCCCAAAAACCTGTTAGGAGTACATTTCAGGCAATTTAGAGTTGATTGGTAGTACTTTGTAGTGACTTTTTTTTTTCACCATTGTGTCACTACCGAAACGAAAGTTTGTCACTACCGAAACGAAAGTTAAATCCGAAAAAATCACTAAGTGTGGAGGCCAAAATCGTCCCCCCAAAAACCTGTTAGGAGTACGTTTCAGGCAATTTAGAGTTGATTGGTAGTACTTTGTAGTGACTTTTGTTTTTTCACCATTGTGTCACTACCAAAATGAAATTTCGTCACTACCGAAACGAAAGTTAAATCTGAAAAAATCACTAAGTGTGGAGGCCAAAATCGTCCCCCCAAAAACCTGTTAGGAGTACGTTTCAGGCAATTTAGAGTTGATTGGTAATTTTCGTTTCGGTAAAATTTATTTTACCGAAACGAAAGTTAAATCCGAAAAAATCACAAAGTGTGGAGGCCAAAATCGTCCCCCCAAAAACCTGTTAGGAGTACGTTTCAGGCAATTTAGAGTTGATTGGTAAGTTTCGTTTCGGTAAAATTTATTTTACCGAAACGAAAGTTAAATCCGAAAAAATCACTAAGTGTGGAGGCCTAAATCGTCCCCCAAAAACCTGTTAGGAGTACGTTTCAGGCAATTTAGAGTTGATTGGTAGTACTTTGTAGTGACTTTCTTTTTTTTCACCATTGTGTCACTACCGAAACGAAAGTTAAATCCGAAAAAATCACTAAGTGTGGAGGCCAAAATCGTCCCCCCAAAAACCTGTTAGGAGTACTGTACGTTTCAGGCAATTTAGAGTTGATTGGTAATTTTCGTTTCGGTAAAATTTATTTTACCGAAACGAAAGTTAAATCCGAAAAAATCACTAAGTGTGGAGGCCAAAATCGTCCCCCCAGAAACCTGTTAGGAGTACGTTTCAGGCAATTTAGAGTTGATTGGTAGTACTGTATATATATAACTAAAAGGAAAAACCTTCAAAAGAAGGGACCGCACAACTCCAGGACTGATTTTGCTTTCTTTATTTGCACAACGCGTTTCGCTTGTTTGATTCTTCAGGGTTTGCTTCTTCACCCTGAAGAAGCAAACAAGCGAAACGCGTTGTGCAAATAAAGAAAGCAAACTCAGTCCTGGAGTTGTGCGGTCCCTTCTTTTGAAGGTTTTTCCTTTTAGTTATATACATCTCTTGCACTGACCTGCACCTCCAGTCGAGGTCTTACAAAGATGTGCACGAGTCTTATTTAGTTCATATATATATATATATATATATATATATATACATAAATATATGTTTTTTTTTTGTTTACGTAGAAACTCATGTACATTCTGGGTTAAAATGGTTAATTTAATTATTGAATAAATAGCATTAAAAAATACATAATGTTAAAAGGTTTATATATTACAAAAAATGCTGTGCCCATTGCTGAGAGGATTTACAGTAATTGGGCAAAGAGTCACATGGTCAGAGTGAAGCTGTCAATCACAGTCAGAAGCAAGCAGAGTTGACACAGAGAGGTCTCTCTCTCTCTACGTCGTCCTCAGGCGAGCCGGTGGCAGTGGCCGGCTAGTCTCACCCTCCTGAGTCATGTTTAAGAGAAACGTCAGAGAGAGAGAATAATATTGCTACAGTTCATGGTAAATGTGTGTCTGTTACATATTGGTCTGTGGATATGTAATGTGTTGGGAACAGGAGTAGAAGACTAGTAGCATAGATTAGATTAGATGTCTTTATTGTCCACAAGGGAAAATTGTTTTGCTCAGGTCAATGCATACATTCAACAAGACAATACATAAATAAACACCACAATTAAAACACCTAGCAAAGTACTTCAATTCTATAATAAAAGATAAAAAGTTCTAAAAATGTAAAAGAGACTTTAAAAGAAAGCAATGTCCTCTCCACACTTGTGGAGCACCCACCCCATAGGTCCAACACACAACGCCTCGCAGCGCAACGTGAGGCGTTGTGTGCTTGTAGATCTGCTATTTTGGCTAATGTCCCCCTCCGAATAGAGATGCTAGGGTTCAAATAGTTAATGCAAAATAAAAGAGTTCATATCACACAAATATTTGGAGGCCCCCCTCTAGTAACTCTGAGGACCCACTAGGGGTCCCGGACCCCCCGTTGAAGACCCCTGGTATAGAAGGTAAAGCCGGTCTGTTACCTTGTTGTCTCGTGCGCTCCAGAACCCAAGAAGCTTTGTTGGAGCAAAGAAAGAAACTATTATTCATTCATTTATTTATTTATTAATTAATTCTTATTCTATTTTATTTTATTGTGTACAGCACACAATATCCAGTTGAAACAAAGTCACAGCTATCTAACTTTGACTTGCCTATAAGGTGGCTTATTTTGTCTTATTTTACTTACTGAATTGTCTTCGTTTGCTAGAACTGAACTAAACTTTGTTCAATTAAAACAAAAAGTATTTCTCTCGGTCGTTATTTATTACTCAACAGGTGTGCTTGCTTAACGTGTCAGACGGTCCCTAGAAGAAGGTACTGTTTTCATCCAGGCTGTAAATAAGGTACCAGCTGAATGACAGTGTTACTTTAAAGCACCTTACATTTATGTCATATCATATACTCTATACTAAACATACTCTAAACGTCGTTTAACCACTTAGACCCCAGCATTTTCTGGGGGGAACATTAGCCAAAAAATGTACAATCTACAAGCTCTTTTTGTCAAAGAGATTTGTTGTACAGTAGATGGAAAAAGAACGCAGTGAGGTGAAGTGGTGAAACTGAAGTGATATTGATGAATTCCAAGTATTATCAAAGTATTCTGCAGCACCCCTGGCCCGGCACCCTAGGGTGCAACGGGGGGGGGGGGACTACTTTAAGGAACCCTGCTCTGGAATTGCTCCATACTCCCTAGGACAGTGGTTCTCAACATCTTCAGGCCGCGACCCCCGGAAATAATCATATTTGGACTGGGGACCCCCTGAAATAATCATATTTGGACTGGTGACCCCCCACAATAATCATATTTAAACTGGGGACCCCCCACCCTGACAAGCACTTGGAATTGTAGGAGTTGAGGCATTACATTTAGTTTGACTCGGTTCCACAGATAAATATTGTGAAAATAGCAGATCTACAAGCTCACAACACCTCACAAAGCGAGGCGTTGTGAGCTTGTAGATCGGCTATTTTGAAAAAGTTTGCCTCTGTCTTTATTCTATATTCTTTGACAATTTGGCCAATAATATGTTTGACTAGTTTATATAGTTTGTTGATTACTTTTGATGTAATAATGGTGTTTTTATTTTCTTTCTTACTTTGTTTGGTATTAACAAGGTCTTTAAAGTCCTTAAAGGGGAAATCCACCCATTTTCAATATTTAACTATGTCATTAATATAGCATAAATTTTGGGTTTAACATTGCAAATTACAACATGATGAGTCATCATGTTGTAATTTGCAATGTTAAACCCACAATCAATCCTCCAGTTCAAGGCAACACAGAAAGGGGGGAACTTTTTTCTTATTTCCACACAACTCCTTTATGCTATATTAATGACATAGTTAAATATTGAAAATGGGTGGATTTCCCCTTTAAATTGTCACTTCACTGACATCTGGGACCCCCCCGCCTAAAAAATAAATAATCATGTGGGGACCCCCCTCGGGGTCCCGACCCACAGGTTGAGAACCACTGCCCTAGGAAGCAGGGAGGGGCGGGGCTATTTAAGTCCTCTAGTTGTCGCCCCTCCCCCTCTCTCACACCCCTACCAGCAAACACAAATGTTTGTGGTCCAGACAGTGTGTTTGTGTGTAAAAACAAACAGTCTTATAGTGAAATAAACAACTTATAATGTAACATTACTCTACATGGGCGTTAAGTTCTCAGTGTTTTAGCAGGCTGGTGAAACAAGCTGCTACTAAAACACACTGTGGAAACATTTCCACCCATCCAGACCAGACAGGTGAGTTTTCTACTGTGTGTTACTGTAGCTACTTAGCTAATTAACTGCTCAGTATTAAGGAATTGATGAAATTGCGTGTAATTTCACTTTTATTTGACTTGGTAAAAAGCAGCAACTGGTCAGGATGAAGCATTGTTGTGTGATGTGAATATGAGCTGTTTGTTTTAGCCCTGAAACATGACCGTCATATCATGACCAGTCATGGATGAACTTCAACCTGGTGTTTGCACGTTCTTTATTACGGTCTATACATCTACATAACCGTTCAGATTTCAAATATAAAGTGCTTACCTCATGATCACGGATGTTATAATTATGTACGGGTTCTCAGAAGTACCTGTATCTTCCGTATTGTTCAATAAAAAGCATTTTAATCCGATCGGTGGCCATTTTCTCCGTCTTTTTGCCATGTGCTTCAAACCCGCTAACCTATCGGTTGGGAGGTGTATTGCACTCTGCTACAATATAACTCTATGAGGAAAATGGCCACCGATCAGATTAAAATGCTTTTTATTGAACCACACGGAAGATACGGGTACTTATGAGGACCCGTACATTATTATAACATCCGTGGCCATGAGGTCAGCACTTTATATTATAAATATGAACGTTTATGTAGATGTACGTGTTGTAAATAGAGAAAGTGCAAACACCAGGTTGAAGTTACTCCATGACGGTCGTGATGCTGACAGTCCATGTAGGCCTAGTCAGTGGTGTAAAGTAACTAAGTACAATTTTGAGGAACTTTTACTTAACTGGAGTTCCAATTTTCAATGCTTTTACTTCTACTCCACTACAATCATATGAAAACTTTAGTTATATATATATATATATATATATATCAAAAATAGCAGATCTACAAGCTCACAACGTGAGCACGGTCTGAGCTATTGTCACAATATTTGTATACATTTTGGAAACTTTAAAAGAGACATTTCTGCATAATGAGTACCCTTACTTTGGCACTTTGAGTATATTTTTGATGCCAATACTTTTGTACTTTGACTCAATAATGTTTTTAATAGCCTACAGTGCTTTTACTTGTATTTCTACATTGTGGTATTGATACTTTTACTTAAAACATGCAAGTACTTTTTCCATCACTGGAAGTTGGAGTGTCTGTCTGTTTAGTTGTAGATGGAGGTTGAGTGAACAGTAGATGAAATGTCTATTGAATAGTATCCATATGTTCTGAGTGTTTTTAACTACTTTGTTAGTGCTGTGGTTTGTCATGTTTAGAGGTAGTGAGGAAGACAGTAGGGGTGTGCCGATACACTAATTTCACGAAACGATACGATACGATATTTGGCTCACAACTTCGATACGATTTCGATACGATACGATACGCACTTTTTTTATTATGAAAATATATGGAGGAGAAAAAAAGAAAATGCAAACAAATAATTCTGTTTTTGCATTATTCAGACATGCAAACTTGTAGCTTTTCAGCTACAATAGCCGTTTTGAAACCAAATAGTATGACACCTGACCCGAAAAAAAAACATGTTGTCACTCTTTTCACTTCGGGGCCGTTTGCATGCCTGATTATTATGATTGTAAAAATAAAAACGATATATTTTTTTCCCAAAACGATACATATCGTCGCGAAAACGTATCGCGATATATCGCGGGACGATATATCGGCACACCCCTAGAAGACAGCAGTGCTGGCAGTGATGATGAGTTACATTTTTTTTTTACTTAAAGGGCAAGACCACTTTGGTAGAGGTTTGGGTTGTGTAGTTACCTTGCCATGATGTAACTCCAAAGGTGGGCAAGAAATAAAAAAATAATTGCTCCATTGATTAGAAATTGATAATTCAAAATATGCTCCTCATTGACTTACATTGTACGGTAAAACTGCTCTCAAAGTCACTCTTTTAGCACAAAAACGAACGCAAACAAAGTTGATTCAGACAATATAGAAAATCACCAAACCCAGTACTGTTTTTTTTTTAAATATAAATGTCAACTTCCTGTTGATTTTGCCATTTTTAGTAGTAGAAAACCCGGACTGGATCGGCGGATCCGGATCCAGATCTTCAAATTGTAAAATCAACAGGAAGTTGACATTTTTATTAAAAAAAAAAAACAGTACTGGGTTTGGTGATGCTCTATATTGTCTGAATCAGCCACGTTTGGGTTCATTTATGTGCTAAAAGAGTGACTTTGAGAGCTGTTTTACCATAGGCTACAATGTAAGTCAATGAGGAGCACATTTTGAATTATCAATTTCTAATCAATGGAGCAATTTTTTTTGATTTCTTGCCCACCTTTGGAGTTACATCATGGCAAGGTAACTACACAACCCAAACCTCTACTAAAGTGGTCTTACCCTTTAAGTACAAGTATCAATACTGCAATATAGAACTATTTTAAAAGTCCGGAATTAAAAATGTACAAAAGTATTGGCATTAAAATGTACCAAAAGTAAAGTACTCATTGTGCAGAATGTCCCATTTCAAGTTCTCAAATGTATAACAATCTCTTGAAATACCTACAAGCTCACAATGCATAGCGATGCGACTCATTGTGAGCTTGTAGATCGGCTATTTTCAAATGGCCGAAATGTATATAGGGCTGAAGTTGGATGTATGTTTTGTAATAATTAAATGAAAGCTAAAGTAAAGTGTTTTTTGTCAATATATCATCTGCTTTTAGAAGCAATTGAAAATACAAATTACAAATAATGTTGAGTACTTTGTTGACGCCCCCTATTGGCCAAGTTGAATATTTGTCAGCTCTCCATGATGATCAGAAGCCTAAGACTTAATGACACTTTAGTTAATCCACTTGAACCCCCAGTATCCTGGGGGGAACGTTGGCATGAATAGCCGATCTACAAGCTCACAATGCACGCAACGTGTAGTGAGCTTTTTTTGGCGAATCGATTTCTGTAGAGTGAAAGAAGAGCGTACCAAATGTGCAGCCGGGAATGAGAAATCAAGGCAAAAGTTACTAAAGGGCTGAGCCATGTAGAATGAATGGACTGCCTTCACTAGAACGCTCCTGCTCAGGAGCACAGATTTCTGCCAATCTCTGCCAGGCCAGGCTGTCTACCCAGGGCCCACAAACTTTGGAAGTCAGTCAGTCATAGCCACTTGGAATGAGATTTTTTTTTTTTACGTTTCAAAGAATGTTAATTAATCTTAAGGAATAATCAGAAAATGACAGTTGATAAAACCCAAAGTTTCTATTGTAACGCTGGGGTACTATTACACATGTGTGTCCTGTTGCTTTGATTGAGGGAGGTGTCACTGATTTGGGGGTTGGCTACACGTGTGCCGGGGAGGTAAAAGAGTTAAAGGAGAATTTTGGACTAAGGTTTTCTTACCTTTTCTATGATGTTATGATATCTTAGGATGAATGGTACAGTAGAAAAAAAATTTGTAAACTTTGTTGAGGTGTGAATTTAAAGTAGTTTTAAATCTATGTGTGTGTTCCTGGTCAAATAGGTTCCTGCACGGCGTGCAAGACGCCGCTGGAAGGCTCAACCAGAGGATGCCCGTAGAGATGGAGAATCTCTCTCTATCCATGGATTTGTCTGCATGGGGAGGATTCCTCCGCGCCGATGGCCTGGGTCTTCGGTGGTTCTGAGACAGTTTTTAAGTTGCTTGATTCAGTATTTAGATATTTGATATTCATTTAATCAGACACGCCCCCTTCCTAAACATCCCATTGTGACTTCAAACTCCATTTTAACCATGTTAGATTCATCAGAAACACCCGTCCTTGGTTCTGGTGACTGATATTGACCTTCTAGTGTGTGAGTAGACTGGGTTTTTGCAATAAGTTTTTTCATTTTTTTCTTTTTTTTAACCGTTTTATTCATTTACTCCAAAAGATTTTGTAAATAAATAAAAAAAGTAATTGAAAAAACACGGTCCCACACATTAGAAGGTTCACATCAGTCACCAGAACCAAGGACGGGTGTTTTCAATGAATGTAACATGGTTACAATGGAGTTTGAAGTTAACGATAGGTTTGTATAGGAAGGGGGCGTGTCTGATACAATGTATATCATCAAATATCTAAATACTGAATCAAGCAATTTAAAGTGTCTGAGGTGAATCACAAAAGCAGAGTGGACGTTAAAATGAACTCAAACAAGTTTGTAAGTGAAATATCCCTTTACGGTTATTTGTCATGTGCAATTTACAAAATACATCATCATTTTGGGGGTCCTTCACATGGAAAAGTTAGGATTTAGAAAACATTTTTAGATATGTATTTGGCCAGGGACCCCCATCTCAGAATGTTTTGTTCCAGACACCCCCAGAAGCAAAGATTTGAGTTACAGATGTTAAAAAACATGTATATATTCAAAGATTTGAACACATTTTCAGGATTTTTCAAAAATAGCAGATCTACAAGCTCATAGCGCTTGTATATCTGCTATTTTTGAATAGCCAAATAAATCTTACAATGACACTGATGCGTTCCCGGTCTTAAAGGGTAATAGTTCACCCCCAAAATAACTTATTTCTAACGATCAGTCACCCCTGAAGACTTGAATTTGTGGGTATTTTGTTGTTTTTGTCTCATTCCTAAGCCAATCATTTGATGACCTGAATTTGATGGCAGCGGTTCCGGTAGGATACACAAAGAGTCTCCTTTGTTTCTCCTACCGGAACCGCTGCCTACCAGTCCGCTGGTCATCAAATTATTGTCTTAGGAATGAGACAAAAACTAAAAGATATCCATGAATTCAAGTCTCCATGGGGTGACTAATTGATAGACTATCCCTTTAATGGATTAATGTGCTGCCTGCTATTGCCACTGAGCATGCTGTGTAGGGCAGGCTATAGGGCTGTGTCACCGTTATGTGTCACTGCTATGCTGTGTAGGACAGGCTATAGGGCTGTGTCACCGTTATGTGTCACTGCTATGCTGTGTAGGACAGGCTATAGGGCTGTGTCACCGTTATGTGTCACTGCTATGCTGTGTAGGACAGGCTATAGGGCTGTGTCACCTTCTCCGTTCTCTGCACTGGCTCCCCGTAGCAGCTCGCATTCAGTTTAAAACCCTGGTGCTAGCCTATAGGGCAGTGAAAGGAACAGCTCCTTCTTACCTCCGGGTTTTGGTCAATGCCCACACCCCTGCCCGACCACTCCGGTCTGCCACCTCGGGGCGACTGATTCCCTCGCCACTCAACGGTCCTTCTGGTCGATCGACACGGTCACGACTTTTTTCTGTTCTGGCCCCACAGTGGTGGAATGAACTCCCCACTGATGTCAGGACAGCAGAGTCACTGATGTCAGGACAGCAGAGTCACTGATGTCAGGACAGCAGGGTCACTGCCCATCTTTCGCCGCAGGCTGAAAACCCACCTCTTCAGGAAACACTACCCTTCCTCTTTGCCTGGCCTACTTGTTAACTAGTTGTACGAACTCTTGTTTTATTTTTGTATTGTTTTATTGGATCTTGTTTACTCGATACACTTATTTGTTTTAGCTCTCGCTCATTTGATTTTGCCATTTTTGTCTCATCTGTTTAAGAAAGTAGGTAGCTGATATATTGCACTTTTACCTTAGCGCTAGGTATACTCTTGGTTGCTTGTTTTTGCAGGAAATGCACTTAAAACTTCTGGTGATTAGTAGTTTTCGTTCCCTACCTATGTTGAATACACTTATTGTAAGTCGCTTTGGATAAAAGCGTCTGCTAAATGACTGTAATGTAATGTATGTGTCACTGCTATGCTGTGTAGGACAGGCTATAGGGCTGTGTCACCGTTATGTGTCACTGCTATGCTGTGTAGGACAGGCTATAGGGCTGTGTCACCGTTATGTGTCACTGCTATGCTGTGTAGGACAGGCTATAGGGCTGTGTCACCGTTATGTGTCACTGCTATGCTGTGTAGGACAGGCTATAGGGCTGTGTCACCGTTATGTGTCACTGCTATGCTGTGTAGGGCAGGCTATAGGGCTGTGTCACCGTTATGTGTCACTGCTATGCTGTGTGGGACAGGCTATAGGGCTGTGTCACCGTTGCAAAACTTAGGTTGACGATTGGTTGTCATACAAGTAATTGTGATTAACCATGAATTGTGTTTTTGACATTGAACATATGAATACAATGCCTTTCAGGCACACTGTGTATGAGGATACATTATACGTATACTAGGCTGTGTATGAGGATACAGTATACGTATACTAGGCTGTGTATGAGGATACAGTATACGTATACTAGGCTGTGTATGAGGATACAGTATACGTATACTAGGCTGTGTATGAGGATACAGTATACGTATCCTATATGTGGCTCTCGGTCACTTGAATAAATCTTTGTTTCTTTGTTTCTTTCAGATACTCAAGAATACATCCTGGCAGAGGTTCTTCACCCTCCTGTGAAACTACCCAGCCTGCACCCTCCTGTGACTCGTCTAAGCCTGCCTCCGCCACTGTCTACACGAGTCTTTCAAAGAGCTTCTGTCTACAAAGTCTTTCGAAGAGCCGCTGTCTACAAAGTCTTTCGAAGAGGAGCCGCTGTCTACAAAGTTTTTCGAAGAGCCGCTGTCTACAAAGTCTTTCGAAGAGGAGCCGCTGTCTACAAAACAGCGGCTCCTCTTCGAAAGACTTTGTAGACAGCAGCTCTTCAAAAGATTGTAGACAGCAGCTCTTTCGAAGAGCCGCTGTCTACAAAGTCTTTCGAAGAGCCGCTGTCTACAAAGTCTTTCGAAGAGCCGCTGTCTACAAAGTCTTTCGAAGAGCCGCTGTCTACAAAGTCTTTCGAAGAGCCGCTGTCTACAAAGTCTTTCGAAGAGCCGCTGTCTACAAAGTCTTTTGAAGATCCGCTGTCTACAAAGTCTTTCTAAGAGGAGCCGCTGTCTACAAAGTCTTTCGAAGATCCGCTGTCTACAAAGTCTTTCTAAGAGGAGCCGCTGTCTACAAAGTCTTTCGAAGATCCGCTGTCTACAAAGTCTTTCTAAGAGGAATACAAAGTCTTTCGAAGATCCGCTGTCTACAAAGTCTTTCTAAGAGGAATACCAAGTCTTTCGAAGATCCGCTGTCTACAGAGTGGTGGTCTCCACTGGTGGAATTATTTGTACAAAGACCTTGGCCCGCCGGGGGTTTCCTCTGAAGACGCCTCAGGGTAGGAACCTCTTTAGGGCTGTCACGATTATGATGTTTAACTTGAATGCTTGATTAATTGTCGCTCAAATAATTGCGTCGTAGTAACATTTTGAATAAAACTTTTGTCTGAATTTGTGAACAAAAGCCGAACTACAAGCTCAAAACGCATCACGTCGTGATGCGTTTTGAGCGTGTAGTTTGGCTATTTCGACGATTATAACTATTATCCCCAAAATAGTATTGCGATTATCGCAAATACTTGCGATTATGTTATAATTGTGATGGTCCTAATTACTAACCCTAACCTGCTGCTTTTTTTTCAGGTTTTTAGACATAGGCCTCTGTAAATCCGGGCCCCTACCTGGTCATTTGAAAAGGTCCAAAAGACCTGGTCATTTGAAAGGTCACTTTTTGGTAGGTCCCAAAGGTGACCTTTTTTGGGTGTAAAGTCGGGGTGGGGGGAACTATGTAGTTCACACTAATCACATAATCTAAGTTTTTCATTTAAAAGTTTAATTTCTTGCCCAAAGAAGAACAAGAAAGAAGAACAAGAATCACATGAAGCTGCTACATTTTAATGAAGATGATCTGCGTTTTTCCATTTAAAAGTTTAATTCAATTTTAATTTCTTGCCCGAAGAAGAACAAGAACAAGATCAAGATCAAGAACATCATGTCGATGTGTCCCAACATACCTGAACTGAGTCAACAAGATGTACATTTTTAATGATAAATCTCTAAGCAATGGAGCAAGTATTTTTGATTTCTCACCCACCTTTGGAGTTCCATCATCGCAAGGTAACTATACAATCCAATAGCTATACAAGTGATCAGCAGTCTGCTCAAGCATACTGTGCTGTCTACCAGGACCCACTTCTTCATGTATGTTTTGAAGTGTCTAACCCCAGTACGCAGTCTGTTCAGCTAGGTCAATTTCCGGCATCGCAGATCTCCCTCCTTTGATGCCGTCTCCTGGGTCCCAGATGTAGCGGTGACAACGTCTGGGCCCATGCAGAAGACTCCCCACTCCTGCTTCCAGGATGCCTCCAGCCATGCCTTTGTAGACAGGTCCTCAGGGATGGAACTGAGCATCTCTTGTTGAATGGGCGGCGGGACTCGAGTCAGTTTGGAGGCAATGCTGTCATAGTGTTGTCATGGAGGATATGCCAATCATGTTTCTGGGCTTTCCTTGGGGCCAGGATGCGAGGGTAGCAGCCTCTCGTTGGAGGCCGGTTGAGGCAATTCCTGCTAGGATTGGTAAGTAGAACATAGGGGTGGGATTCAGGCAACCAGTTATAATCCGGAGAACATTGTTAATGGCAGCATCAACGTTTTTGGCATGTGGGCTTCTACACCAGGCTGAGGCACAGTGTTTGGCTACAGCGAAGACCAGGGCTTGCCTGGGGATTCGTAGTACTTTGGCAGAGGAATCCTAGGACGTACCAGCGAGACATCAGATTGGCGAGACCCTTGATGACACTTTGGCCTCTGGGTGTTGCTTAGAAGACAGTGTCCTATCCACGTACCTTGGGGCTTGCTGGAACTCCAGGTGATTGTGGTCCATGAACACGTCTAGTTCCTTTTTGCTTCGCTGTTGTTGAGGGGATATGCTGCCAACACCGTCTTCCCAATGCTGAGCTGCAATTGCCACCTACGAAGGTAGGCTGCTAAGATGTCCATGTGGACATGATGGAGGTCATTGGGGTAGAGCGGATGAGTTGGATTTGACAGACCAGGAGTGTTGGTATAGGTAGAGGCATGGCCGAAGAGCTTTGCCCATCACTCACTTCTTGCTGATGCCGAAGTAAAAACACAGTATTTACCTCATTGTGATAGCTGTATAAGTCTGCAGTACACCTGACTGGTGGCAATAGCCTGGTCGTGATGCGTAGATGTGATCAATCAGGGTGTGCTCTTTGGTCGTTCACAAATAAATCACCACAAAATGCCTCAAAATTGTTTAAAAAGACCACAAATGCCGCAACAAATAACTCAACTGTCACAATACATTTCAAAGAATGCCATTAAAAAGTCACAAAAAAGCCACAAATAATTCCCCCAAAACATGACAATGACCACAAAATAATTCACGAAACCTCCACAAAATGCCACAAAAGTAAAGTCACCTAAAATAAAAAATATCACCAAAAAATCGCAAATACCAAATATGACACAAAATGTCACAAAAATGCCAAATAACAAATACACACATTAAAAACATGTCACAAAAAATGTCAAATGACACAAAAACTGTCAAATGAATGCCACAAAAATGTCAAATGCCACAAAAACTGTCGAATGCCACAAAAATATCAAATGCCACGCAAAAAAAATGCAACAACAAATTAGCTTATCTCCACTGCAACGACCAAAGAGCTTACCCTGATTGATCACATCTACGCATCAAAACCAGGCAATTGCCACCAGTCAGGTGTACTGCAGACATACAGCTATCACAATAAGGTATATACTGTGTTTTGACTTCGGCGTCAGCAAGAAGTGAGTGATGGGCAAAGCTCTTCAGCCATGCCTCTACCTATACCAACACTCCTGGTCTGTCAAATCCAACTAAGCCGCTCTACCCCAATGACCTCCATCATGTCCACATGGACATCTTAGCAGCCTACCTTCGTAGGTGGCGCCTGCAGCTCAGCATTGGCAAGACGGCGTTGGCAGCTTATCACCTCAACAACAGCGAAGCAGAAAGGGAACCAGATGTGTTCATGGACAACCACCTGGAGTTCCAGCAAGCCCCAAGGTATCTGGATAGGACACTGCCTTTTAAGCAACACCCAGAGGCCAAAGTGTCATCAAGGGTCTCGCCAATCTGATGTCTCGCTGGTACGTCCTGAGATTCCTCTTCCAAGGTACTACGAATCCCCTAGCAAGCCCTGGTCTTCGCTGCAGCCAAACACTGTGCCTCAGCCTGGTGTAGGAGCCCACATGCCAAAAAGGTTGATGCTGCCATTTAGCAACGTTCTCCGGATCATAACTGGTTGCCTGAATCCCACCTGAATGTTCTAATTCCCAATCTTAGCAGGAATCGCCTCAACCGGCCTCCAACAAGAGGCTGCTTACCCTCACATCCTCGCCCTAAGGAAAGCCCAGAAACATGATTGGCATATCCTGCATGACACCTCTATGACAGCGTGCCTCCAAACTGACTCAAGTCCCGCCGCCCATTCAACAAGAGATGCTCAGTTCTATCCCTGAGGACCTGTCTACAAAGGCATGGATGGAGGCATCCTGGAAGCAGGAGTGGGGAGTCTTCTGCATGGCCCCGCACGTTGTCACCACTACATCTGGGACCCAGGAGACAGCATCAAAGGAGGAAGATCTGCCACACCGGCAATTGACCTAGCTGAACCAACTGCGTGCTGGGGTTCAACACTTCAAAACATGCATGAAGAGTGGGGCCTGGCAGACAGCACAGTATGCTTGAGCAGACAGCTGATCACTTAATCACCTCTCTGTGTCCTCTACAGATCACCATCGGAGGCCGGTCTCTTTGATGTGGGACCGTTGCTGCACGTCATTGAGCTGGACATATGATGATGATGATGATACACGAAAGAAGAAGACGCCCAAGTCTCGTACAATTATGTAATATCTGTTTGCTTATGTTTGTAATAAATGTTTCATGTTGTCTTGTCCCAATTGTTGATCCCCTCCCCCCCACCTTTGTGGGGGGGAGGGGGTGTCCCCACTCTCGGCCTGCACCTTGTCGTGGTGAGTGGGCTTTAAACCAAGACAGGCCATTTAACCACAGTTGTAAGGTAACTAAGTACTTTTACTCAAGTACTGTACTTAAGTAAAATGTAGGTATTTTTTACTGGAGCACAATTTTCACTACCTTTACTTCTACTCCACTACATGTCAAATGTAAATATTATATTTCTACTTCACTGCAATTATTTGAAAACTTTAGATACTTGTTACTTTGTAGATTTTGAGCATTACGAAACATACATTAACCACTTGTGCCCTATATACCACTTCAGCCCTATATACATTTCGGCCATTTGAAAATAGACGATCTACAAGCTCACAATACGCATTGTGAGCTTCGGTGTCATTTTGATTTTATATATATATATATATATATATATATATATATATATATATATATATATATATATAATTCAAACCACCTCTTTCCACCACCAGAAAACTCACAACGTGTCGAATCGCGCCGCGTTGTGAGTTTGTAGATCTGCTATTTTCAAATAGCCAAAATGTATATAGGGCTGAAGTGGATAATGTATGTTTTGTAATAATAATCAAAATTTACAAAGTAACTAAAGTTTTAAAATGCCTGCAGTGGAGTAAAAGTACAATATTTGCCTCTGAGATGTAGGGAGTAGAAGTAAAAGTATTGAAAATTGGAAATACTCCACAAGTAAAAAATACCTCAACATTGTACTTAAGTAAATGTACTTTACACCACTGCAGCTATGCAACACAAGCAGGTTACCGATGGCTCGTTGAGCCTGTGCATTTGACCCTGATTTGACCGCATAGGCAATCAACAGCAACTAATTAATGGCAGCAGTAACCGCTTGTGTTTTGTCTGTGTCTTGTGTGTATGTGTGTAGGCCAGTGGTTCTCAACCAGTGGTCCGGGGACCACCAGTGGTTCTTGAGGGGGTTCCAGGTGGTCCCCAGCTAAATAATGGAGAGTTGGTAACCAAATGGACCCTTATAGATCTGTAACTCTTGAGAGCGTAAAATGATACCAAATGGTCTATCCAACTGAATTGACTTCTAAGTTCCACTTCTCCTCAAAAGGACAACTTTAGTTTCCATCCTCAATGACAAGCCTAATATTATTATTTCATTTTGGCTATATGCAATAACTGCAAGCCAATGTTCAGAGGCATGTTCAGTATTTGGCTTATTTTCTTGAATTCCTATTTATTTTGTTGCCAATAATTCAACTGTAAGCCAGTGTTTTTGAGACATATTGTCTTTGATTGCTACACAATAAATAGTAAAAAGAAATTCTACATGAATGAATAAAAATACAAAAGAAAATAATAATAAAAATCAAATGAATGCAATTATTGTCTCCGCCAGGCCGAAAGGCATGGAGAGAGAGTATGTTTTGCATACACAAAATGACACACGAACGGGCGGACAGACAGGGGGTACAACATACTCTCGCCATACCTTCGGCCTGGTGGAGACAACAAACCAAAACAAAAGGCACTGGTCTGGTTCTCCTGGTTTTACTAAGACAGGGTTCAAATCCCTGTGGTGCCCTGCTCATGGTTTGTGTTGCATTTACATTTCCTTGGTTTATATGCACTCTATAGTTGATTGGTTACATTGTTACAGTTGGTGCCTACTGAGTTTGTCGTTTCTCACGCAACACATCTTTATCCGGCGGTGGGGGGGGGCAGCACTTCTTTGGGCTCTATCATCAGTGGCACGGATCACTGTCGGAGAACCGTCAACTTCTCTGTCTGTCTGTCGGCCGATGACGGAGGGAGGGGGGGGGGAGTGGGGTGACGGGAGGGGTCGTTTCAGACTGGGAGGGTTGATGCGGGGGTTCTCACTGAGGGTTGATGCGATATTCTCTTACATAAAAACGCTAATAAACGGCTGACATTTGGGGAAAGCTAAAAACGGGCTTCGGTGTTCCGTGCACATGGTAATGTGTGTGTGTGTATGTGTAACAAATGGTAATGGTCAATGGCTGTGTGCAAATGCAGAGCAATTGCTCCAGCCACTGAACCGGGCAGAAGAGATTTTGGGCTCACCGCACAGAGCTTCGTAGAATTATAGGAGGATATAGGATTTTATCTAAACTATTCTGTTTGTTTTAATTTGTCTTTAGATTAGGGGTTGTAATATTATTCATTTTAACCCATTAAGACCTGGAACGCATCTCTGTCATTTTTTGATTTGAGCTAAAAAGCATTATTTTACACTTTGGCTATTCAAAAATAGCAGATATAAAGCTTGTAGTGCGGCACCGAGTGCCGCGCTACGAGCTTGTATATCTACTATTTTTGAAAAATTGTGTGTGTGAGAAAGCACTATACTGTTTGTTGACAGTGAGAAAGCACTATACTGTTTGTTGACAGTGAGAAAGCACTATATTGTTTGTTGAGTCGGTTAATGTCATTAGATTGGGAGTTAACTGGGCTATTGGGATAGAGCTGTGCTGTCACGGTAAAAAGATAATCATTTTGAATGTTTACACACCATATGAGTGCTATCAAAATGAGGATGAATATCTCAGTAGATTGGCATTCATTGTGTCTTTTATTCAGGACAATCCTTCCACCTGCATATATGTGGTCGGTGACATGAATGCAGATGTAACTGATGCTAAATCGTTATTTGGTAAACATTTAATGGATTTCTGTTCAGACAGTGGATTGATTTTATCTAGCAAGGTTTGTCTACCAGAGAATAGTTATACCTATATCAGCGAGGCTTGGCACACGACGTCCTGGCTTGATCACTGCCTCTGTACAGTGGATGCTCACGACTCGATTGATACAATAGACATTGTTTATGATTTGGCTACCACAGACCACATACCCTTTCGTGTGGTGTTAAAAACAGGCAACTTACCTGTGTTGCCTGTGGATAACAGCATGAGTGCTGGGAAAATAGATTGGTCTAAATTAACCAAAAAAGATCTGGATAAATACTTGAGGCATTCTGATGCCTTACTGGGTAATATTGAAATTTCAAAAGATGTGGTCATGTGTCGGGATATGAACTGCAAGAACCCACAACACTGTGATTTATTACGTTCCCTGTATGAAGCTATTGTGGAGTCTCTGTGTATCTCCAGCAGGACTCTCTATAAGCACAGGGCAAAAGTGTTTAATGCTAAGCCAGGGTGGAATGACCATGTTGAAGAGCTTCATGCAGAGGCTAGAAATGCTTTTAAAATGTGGGCTGAGTCGGGCAAAGGTAGACATGGACCTCTGTTTGAAAAGAAAAAACGCACTAATGCTGATTTTAAATATGAACTTTATCAAAAGAAATGAAAACACTATGAGGTCAGATTTTCTAGCAAGAAAGTTGCATAAGAATAATGTAAATGACTTCTGGAAGGAGATAAAAAATATGAATAATTGCAAAACATGTCTCCCATAGATGGTGTGAGTGGGTCCGAAGCAAATCTCACAATTATGGCAGAATCAGTATTTTGAACTGTTTAACTGTGTGAAAAGTAACCTGTTTGTAGTGGATCAGGTAGATTTCAATGATGATGTGATTGTCACTCCTGGTGAGGTCCATGAAGCTATTCTGAAGCTTGGTGATAATAAGGCCTGTGGGCTGGACAATATAACAGCTGAACATGTTACATTTTCCAGTAAGAAACTGTGTCCTGTAATTGCGATGTCTTTTACAGGTTTCTTTGTTCACAGGTTTTTACCTGATTCTATGCTCTCTGTTAGCTAAACAGCTCAGACAACTATAGGCCTATAGCCCTAGCCAGCGTGTTGTCCAAACTTATGGAGACAATTATTCAGAGTAGACTTGAGAAGTACATCAAGTCTATTGACAACCAATTTGGCTTCAAACGTAAGCATGGCACTGATATGTGTATTTTTGCACTTAAAGACATTTTTCATTGATTGAAACCTTTATTTCAGGGAAATCCATTGAGACCAGGGTCTCTTTTTCAATGGTGCCCTGTGTACAAAAATACATTTACAACAGTGGTTTTACAGATGTGACAAGGACAACAATGTACATATAAAAATAAAAAAGGTTGCAAAAGTTGTATATTAAAACCATCTATTACACCAAGCAGGTGCATAGATCTTCTTCCAATATAAGGTCAGCTAAAAATCTTTTAAAAATAGCATAAGAAACAAGGGCCTCTAACTACAGCTTTTCTTGACATTCGTTCCATGTATATGGAGCATATACACTGAAGGCTGTATCTCCCAGTTTAGTACTGGTTGTGGGCACCTTCAGCAAAATGTTATTATCTTGAGATCTGGTACCATGACTTGATGTATTGGGCTCTAACAGGTTTGTCAAATACAGGGGCAGTTTGCCAAGTAGTGCCTTGTATGTAAACAGGGTGACATGTTGCTTCCTTCTAAGAGCCAGGGAAGACCATCCTACTGAGGTGTACAATGTACAGTGATGAGTCCTGAAACCTGCACCTGTAATAAAGCGGAGTGCACTGTGATTGCGTCCAAGGGTTTTAAAGTGCTGTCTGCGGCATGCATATATAAAATATCTCCATAGTCAAGTATTGATGTATTGATTGATTGATGTACTTTATTTAGTAAGACATGAGAACAGTACATGACAGTACATAACAGTACATGGAAGTACAAATTCACAATACAAGGTCTACCAAACTGGAAAGCTCAGTAAGCACTAAGCTTGTTTAAGATGAGATCCCCACGCACACAAATCATGATGACATATAAGAGACAGACAGATATACACTCTACTATACAGAATGTCATACAATCAGTTTACAGGTTACTGGTATGAAGAGTGAAAAATCTGTACAAGAGAAGGAGAGAGGGGGGGTTAGGGGGGTAGGTTAGGTTAGGACATGGGGTAGGTTAGGACTTGGACAGGGGCCATTTTTGAATTGCAGCCTCCTGAAGGTGTATCTTTAGGGCAGTTTTGAAAGTGAGTAGGGTTTTACACTCCTTTACTCCTTTTGGTAGGGCATTCCACATTTTTGATGAATAGCATGAGAACGAGTTAATTCCCTTTGTTGAGCCAAATCTGGGTTGAACATGATTTGTGGAACTGCCTCTGGTGTTATGATCATGGACTTGATTAACATTTTGGAAGTATTTTGACAAATACAGGGGGATGCTGTACTCTGTCCTCAACCCTAAGCCATCCAATCCTAGCAAAATGAGCAGGGGTTAGATGGGTTTTGTGATTGAGGCCAAGAAGTAGCCTTACAAGTTTGTTTTGGGATGTTTGGAGCCTTGTTTTTAAGGCCTTGGAGGTGTTGTGATACCATGAAGTGCATGCATAATCATAATGACCTTGTATGAGGGCCCCTGCAAGAATCTTCAGAGTATTCTTACTGACTAGACGATCAATCCTCCACAAATAGCGTGTTGTTTTGTTGACCTTTTTGGTCACTCTTTCTGCGTTTTTGTTACCGGAGAGGTTTGCCTCCATTGGCATGATTGTAGCTTGAATGACCCTATTTCTGTTTTCTTGAGAAAAGCAAGATCTATTTCGGTAGAGGAAGACAATTTTAGGCTTAATTTTCTTAGCTAGATTTGCTAAATGAGTTTTAAAAGAAAAGTCCTCATCTAGCCAAACCCCTAAATACTTATAAGATGAGACTTGCTCAATCTGTTCCCCGCTCAGGGACAATATAGGGTCACTTGTTTCCACCTCATAAACTTTGTCTTACCTATATTTAAAGACGGTTTAAGACCAGCTAGAGCTTGCTGAATAATATTGAAAGCAGATTGTAACCTTGTTATAGTTTGGCTGCTGGTTGGTGCTGAGGTGCAAAGTATTGTGTCATCAGCATATAAATGTGTTTTGCAATGTTTTATATTCTTAGAGATATCATTTATGTAGATGGTAAATAAGATGGGTCCAAGTATAGATCCTTGGGGGACTCCTTTTCTGGCTTCTAAGAAGTTGGACTTAGTATCTCCAACCATGATAGCCTGGGTCCTGTTGGACAGGTAGTCCTGGAACCATGAACAGGCCATGCCATCTAGTCCAATGACCAGGTAGATAAATATAATAGGCAAAATTCTACAATGTTTATGTGTTTTATTGATGCGTCACGAGCGTTTGACCGCATTAATCATGAGAAATTATTTTTAAAATTGTCACAAAGAGGGGTCCCTAGTTTTCTAGTCAGAATCCTGGTCTTCTGGTATACTCACCAGACGATGCGAGTGAAATGGGGGAGGTCAACCTCTGCTCCCTTTCGTGTGAACAATGGGGTACGCCAGGGGGGGATTTTGTCCCCTTTTCTCTTCAACGTTTATATGGATGATTTATCTTTGATTTTAAACACATGTGATACAGGGTGTAGGGTTGGCAATTCGCTAATTAATCACCTTATGTATGCGGATGACCTGGTCATCTTTAGTCCTTATAGTGCTGGTCTTCAACAGCTTCTGAGTGCATGCTCACAGCATGGTGTTGATTTTGACTTTTGATTAAAGTGCAATGCTAAAAAGAGTAAGATGATGTTTGTCCGAAGCAGAGAAGACAGACAGTCAACTTTTCCTGACTTCTATCTCTCAGGCACTGCTATGGGGGTACTGTATACTGCCCACCTGTGGTGTCGCTACAAGCAAGGCAGCATCAGACGACTCACAGTGGCTTATAATGACTGTATGCGGCTGCTGCTGAGAGCTCCAAGAAGCTCCAGTGAAAGCCAGATGTTTGTCAGTGTTGGGGTACCCACCTGCTCTGCTGTGCTACGCAATCTTATGTATAGATGTATGTGTAGTGCATCTGAGTCAGTAAATGACATAATTTCTGTCATAAGTAACCTGTTACGTAGTTCTGTCAGGTTCTCCTCTACACTGTGGAACCATTGGCGCACTTGTCTGTATGTTCGAAACTGAACATGGTGGAATTCTTTTTATTGTATTTCTTTTTCTATTATTGTTATATTTTGTATGGTGTTTTTATGTGTGATATAGATCGCCCTTGGGTCTGAAATAAAGATAGAATTGAATTGAATTACCATCAAGGACTCCATTCGACCCCTCTGCGACAATTCCAGCCTCTATGCATATGTCCTTTAAACCAGCATCCCAAAATCGCTTTCCTAGTATGGATAAGGCATTACATATGGTATGGAATGCCCCCATCCTGAGATCAATGTTTGAGAATCGCTCTTTGTGCTTCCAGGCAATTTCAGTGGCTTTTGCATAGAGTGCTTGATCCATGACTACCACAACTGCTTCTAGATGCAGTTCCTTCCTAATTAGCTCTGATTGGTTCAGGATTTCAAATACTGTGGTCAACTCTGTGGCTGGTGACTTGATGGTTGGCAGATACCCAACAATATCTTGTAAGATTGGTTCTTGGTCCCTAGTGAGAATATTAAAGCTAGTCCAGCTTGGGATTGCCTGATTGTCTGAATCAGTTTGCGTTGCAAGTGTCCACACCAGGTTCTTCTTGCAGGCAAACAGAGAAGCTTCCTTCATTCCCTGGACACAGTGTTCCCTGGTTGGGAGAGGCTGTGGGCCCACACGTGCACCTGCTACATATACTTCCAGTGCTTGGCCCTCAATGGTGACTTACGTTTCTCATATGTGGAAGCTCTGCTCTTGGCAGATGTGGTCCATAGACATCTGCCTGCACCACAGTGCCATTGACTCTATGTGATGTATCCTTTCCAGTGAAAGGTTCCTCTAGTCTATCAATATTGTCCCATGCAAGATTGGTGAAGACATGAGGCTTGATGGAGGCTGGAAGGACAACTCTGGGTGGATACTGCTGCTAGCTTTTGGAGACATAGAGCAGTGTCATTCTCTTCAAATTGGGAGTAAGACACCCCATGCCCAAACCTATTCAGTGTCTGGATTAGCTCAGTGTTACCCGTCAGTGTTTTAACTGCATAAGGAAGTAGAAGGTGCTTTGGTGGCTTATGTTGACCACAGGTCAAAGCATATATTATGTCCTTACTAAATGACTGAACCAGAACAATGACCCTCTGTGTCTGAGTCTTGCTGTCAGGATTTCCAGTAAGCAGTTGCAGTAGATCTGGTATGGAGATATAGTATGATCACTATCTTTCACATCAGATGAATGGAATGGCCAGGGAGTCACAGTCATCTCCTGTCTAATGATTGATCTGATATGTGATGTGATGAAGTCTGATCTATGATCTTGTTAACATTGGTTGACTCAGCCCTCCAAACTTTGACTTCCCTCTGGAGAGTTTGATTTTCCAAGACAACATCCATTAATGATACACTTTGTGGTACCATCAACAACCTTCTTGTTTCATCTGGAAATATATCAACTACATTGCCCAGCTCAGATTCAGGATTCCTGCGAATATTCTTCCTTGTATAATCTCACAAGAGTGTAACTCCACCAGAAACATGAAATGTGACCAAATTTGACTGGGAGACAGTCATCTAGCATTTTTTTTCAGTTTCATTTTTTGATGTCATATGAAAGCAGGGAATCATAGCAAAATAATGATATATTGGTTAATAAGATTGAGTGAATAGTTTTGAAACTACAGCTTATAGAACTGAAGTCAAGTTAAAACTCTTCAGAAAAGACCAGTTGAATGGATCTCATTCAAAGATAGTAAACAGGGCTATCAATCCCATCATGCATAGTGGGATTAACATATCCTTTGTTTAATGGTTTAGGGTTAGGCTCTCTTTGTTATGTATGCTCTCTGAGACCAAGTGTTTGCCACTGCCCCCTGCTGGAACCGGCTGGTTCCAGTGACCAGGAGGACTTAACCAAGATATATTTTCACAACAGTTTTAACAAAATATGATTGTTTATACATCTTTATTTGACATTCTCATTAGACACAAGCCAACAAACTAGTGATACCTTTCAAAATGATTGGGTAGAAATAGAGGATTTTACCGCGATTTCGCGATGTTTGGATGGAAATTGAGGATTTTGTTAGCAATGCTAGCACATGCTAGGTCTAACCTTATATTTAATACATGTTTATGCATTTATTTCATATTTACATGTCGATTTAAGCTCTGAAATGTATGTCAGACATACTCTGGTATGTGAGTCTAACTGGGCCATAAAATCATTTTGTGTAAAAAAAGAAAAAAGTTTTTCTCCTTTCCTGAACAATGGGCACCAGCAAGATGACTGTCCTCCAGTCAAAAATGGTCACAAATGTTCAAGTTTCGCGACCAAAGAAGTGACTTGTACAATGTTCTTATTGTCTCCGTCAGGAGACTATGTTTTCACTTTCCGTCCCCCGTCCCCCTCGGCCAAGCTAACATTGGTCAAGCCTCACGTGACACGTGACAATACATTGAAAGAGTGTGCTCTGATTGGCTAGTGAGACGCATGACGTATAGCGGCCTATAAATAGATGTGTCACTTTGAAAGAGTCTTGGCCTCTTTCAAAGTGAGGTAAGACAGGAATAATCACGAAATGGCCGAGAAATGGCGGAGCAATACATTATGTAGACACACTGGTGTCATCACAATATGTAATATAAATAGCTTAGACAGGATTAATCAAGAACAGTACATTCCAGTACAAACTGAGATCACAGTTGATGACACAGTGCAACTATGGGCTAACAACTTATTACTGGATGCCATACCCCGAGAACTGCAGGATTTGCACCCGTTAGAGGAAAGGTTGATAAGTCAACGTATTGCCTTCATGAAACTTGTTGGCTTGCCAAGAAGTTGCCAACAAGTTCAAGGCAATCCACGGTAATGCAGTCAATGTGCCATCTGACGTACACACTATCATCAAAGTTCCAATCTTGAGCAAATATTGGAATAAATTCCAATATTTGCTGGCGGAGACTTGTGCTCCGAGGAGCACATTTTCTAGTTGGGTATGATATCAGTTCTGATGTATTTCAAAAGATCACTATAGGCTTCCCTTTCAATCCTTTTATACAGTTCATCACCATCTGTTTCCTCATCCTTATTTTTGTACACCTGGTCCTTTTTCTTGATTCTTGTATAAGACACATGATAGTGGGCCTCTGCAGCAACTATGTCTCTGCTTGTTACTGCTAGGTTTGGTCAGCTCTGAGTTGTACAGCGTGTGTAAGGTTGACTCAGGCCAGGTGTGACTAGGTAAATCAGTAATACCCCACCCCCCACTGATATTCATGTCTGATAAAATACAATATATTTAGCCTATGCATTAGTTACACTATATTTTATTTATTAAAATATTTAGGTTAAGTACAAAGTGAACCTTTGTGTTACATCTTTCATGAAAACCCAAGTACATCTTATGCCATATACAGTCACTATGTTGTCACTGCTTGTAATAGAAAAAATAAATCTAGATATGCTAATTTTAACAACCTTTCTGAACAGTATATAGTCTGAGCCTTATCCCAACCATTTTTCATCATTACTGTTTATCATTACTATTACTCTTGTTGCTGCCCTTATAATACCTGTGACTGCTTAGCAGTCACATGTATATTCTGCCCTGTTTGTTGTAAAATAAAAGGTAAAACTGATTCTGACTTCCCTAATATTATAGGTGGCCAGTAGCCGCAAATTGCAACACTAGATTTTTTTTTAATTTGACGAATCTAGGGTTGCAATACCACCCATAAAATCTCTACAGTGGATTTTTAGGAAACAAACACTTGCAGATAGAAAGAGGATAATTCAAGCTTTCCATAGAGCCGCAATGTTGGTGAGTTTAACGTCGATTCACACGTTACTGTTCTTTCCCTGAAAGTGCCCTGAAAAGGCATGTTTTCCTCCCTGTTCTGCCCTTAAAAACGCACTGTTTTGCCCCTGAAAAGACGTTGTCACTCCTCGACACTACCAGCAGAGGTGCCCACGTTCAGAGAATGGGTGAACACTAACTAAAAGAGAGAGAGGGAGAGATAGAGAGAGAGAGAGATGTGGGGACAGACCAGATAGACAGACAGAGACAGACAGACAGACAGACAGACAGGGATTGAGAGAGAAAGGGAGACAGACAGAGAGAGGGGGGGCAGACAGACAGACAGACAGACAGGGATTGAGAGAGAAAGGGAGACAGACAGAGAGAGGGGGGGGCAGACAAACAGACAGACAGGGATTGAGAGAGAAAGGGAGACAGACAGAGAGAGGGGGGACAGACAGACAGACAGGGATTGAGAGAGAAAGGGAGACACAGGGAGAGAGGGGGGGGGGTCAGACAGACAGGCAGACAGACAGACAGACAGAGAGGGGAGATTTACCTTTTAGATTTATAATGTAAAATCTATGTCAATTTAACTCTGAGAGTGTACAAATGGAACCAAATGGACCCCAACGGGTCCATTTGGTTCCATTTGTACACTCTCAGAGTTACAGACCCATAAGGGTCCATTTGGTGCCTAATCTATCATTTAGCTGGGGACCCCCTGGAACTCCCTCAAGGACCCCTGGGGGTCCCCGGATCCCACTTTGAGAACCAATGATATAGAGGAGAGAAGAGGAGAAGAGAGGAGAGGAACACTGTTCTTCTCCTGACATGCAAATTAACTGGTTTAACACCTTGGCCAGGGTCTTTTGTTTGTCTCTAGCCAAACTTCACGTCATCACAATGGACTCAGGAGCGGAGTTGTGCCTTCCCCCCACACACACCCAAGAACACTTTTATTTTGCAGTTTGTTTTCATTAGATTTTTAAGTGGATTTGCTAGTTTCGTCTTTAGTTCGTGAAAAGGCCTAGTTTTAGTTGAGTTTTTAAAATTAGTTTCAGTGTTAATTTTACTTGTATTATTGTGAGGGTATTCAGGGGCAATATTCAACAAACTCAGAATAGTGAAAATGGCAGATCTACAAGCTCACAACACGTTGCATTGCTACAACTGCTGTTGTCATTGGCTGCGTAGAGAGAGAGAGAGAGAGAGAGAGAGAGAGAGAGAGAGTGAATGACTTAAATCAGGGGTCTTCGGCAGGAGGTCCGAGACCCCTAGAGGGTCCTCAGAGTTACTGCCAGGGGTCCGGCAGTAACGTGTGGTTCCACAGAGGTACTGTAGGGGGGAGGGGAACCTGATAGCAGAGTTCCTCTGAATACTGTAGTGTAGGCTACACAGTATATCATTAACATAACCGGTTTTGCTAGCAGGTTCCCCTCCCCCCTACAGTCTGTCTGTCACACACAATTCAATTCAATTCAAAGGGCTTTATTGGCATGAGAAAACATACGTTTACATTGCCAAAGCAAAAAGCACAATACAACAATACAGCAATACAATCAAAACAAAAAATGTACATTTGAAAGTCAGAATCTTCAATAGATCAATTTCTATGTACCAAGATCACTGGGTGCAAATATAGTGCAGGAATATACACAATGATTCGCCTTTAGGGTGGTTGTGTTCCGTTCGATATCCTTCTCCTATCACAGCAGCTCACGAATCTTGCTGCTGTGTTTGCACATTGTTGTACTTCGCCCAGCAGATATGGGAGTTTTTTGTCATTGGTCATGTTTTCAAAATCTCTGTGTGTGGTTGTAATCTGTGGGAAGTATGTGTCTCTGATGTCTTGGTACAATGGACAGACGGTTAGGAAGTGTAGCTCGGTTTCCACTTCCTTTTGTGTGCAGTGGGTGCATAGTCTGTCTTCTCTCGGGATACAGGTCTGCCTGTGACGACCTTTCTCGATCGCAAGACTGTGCTCACTGAGTCTGTACCTAGTTAAGATTTTTCTTTGTTTTGGGTCGGTCACGGTGCTCAGGTATTCTGCCACTGCGTATTCTCTGTTTAGGGCCAGATAGCATTCTAGTTTACTCTGCTTTTGTGTTGCTTCTTTCCAATGTGTCAGGTAGTTTTCCTTTTGCTGTTTTATAATTTTGTTTGGTCCGATGGGTTTTCTATCTCGTGGCTCTGTTTGTGTTTGTGCCCGGAGTTCCATGGCCAGCTGGCTGAGGGGGCATCTCTCTAGAGTTTCGCTGTGTGTGAGTGCTTTGTTATGGAGTGCATCTAGGTCGCTTTCTTTTAGGTGGTTGTAGAACTTAAGTGCTCTCTTTTTTATTTTGATTATGAGTGGGTATCGTCCTAGTTCTGCCCTGCATGCATTATTTGGTGTTTTTCGCTGGGTACGGAGAATGGATTTGCAGAATTCTGTGTGTAGGGTCTCACACACACACACACACACACACACACACACACACACACACACACACACACACACACACACACACACACACACACACACACACACACACACACACACACACACACGCGATGTGCAGTGTTTGAAAACTTTAGTTACTTTGTAGATTTTGATTATAATTACAAAACATACATTAACCATTAACCTTATATAAACGTTGTCTATTTATCTGTTATTGACGATTTTTGTTTATAAATATTTTTCCTTTACAATTTAACTATATATTTTTAGGGGCATGTCATGTGGTCTACCTGCACAGCCTTTGTGATCTACTGGCAGCAGCTAAGCTAGTGTCCCTTAACAAAGAGAAGAGAGTACATTTCTCTTAACAATGTTACCAGTTAGGTGAAATGTTCTTCTCTTTAATGGGGAAAACCACCGATTTTAACTTTGAACTATGTCATTAATATACCTTAGAGTTGTTGTGTAGAGTTGTATTGTATTTGTATTGTTGATGTTTTGTCAATGAAGAAAAATAAATAAAAATAAGGAGAAGATTCTCTTTGGCTTGCAGAGTACATCTTAATGGTGTCACTGTGATGTGATGACCCCACAATACATTTTTATTTCCACACAACAACTCTAAGGTATATTAATGACATAGTTCAAGGTTGAAAATGGGTGGTATTCCCCTTGGTTGTCTTATTTTGTACATAATATAGTTTTACCTTGAGTTGTGTGTGTGTGTGTGTGTGTGTGTGTGTGTGTGTGTGTGTGTGTGTGTGTGTGTGTGTGTGTGTGTGTGTGTGTGTGTGTGTGTGTGTGTGTGTGTGTGTGTGTGTGTGTTGTGTGTACATGTATCTTGTGTTTTATTTTTCTTATTTTTATTTGCATCTGTTCAATATTGCATGTTTATTATGTATTCTGTGAGTAAAAAAAATATATCAATTCTACCTTTTCATTGTTTATCATTACTATTACTTTTCTTGCTGCCCTTATAATACCTGTGACTGCTTAGCAGTCACATGTATATTCTACCCTGTTTGTTGTAAAATAAAGGGTAAAACTGATTCTGACTTGCCTAATATTATAGGTGGCCAGTAGCCGCAAATTGCAACACTAGATTTTTTTTTTAATGCAATACCTCCCATAAAATCTCTACAGTGGATTTTAAGGAAACAAACACTTGCAAAGAGGATAATTCAAGCTTTCCATAGAGCCGCAATGTTGGTGAGTTTAACGTCGATTAATACAATCAGATAGCAAACCCCTTTTTTTTGCATTGGCTGCCTATGGGAGGTATTGCAACCCTAGATTCAACAAATTTAAAAATCTTGTGTTGCAATTTGCAGTTAGGTGGCCAGTGTCATGAAGAGGTAATTTTGATTTCCTCATTCACACTCTGTTCAAGAGCTGAATGGCTGAAGCAACTTTACATATCAAAAGCCCCCCAAAGAGTTGACTACTGAAAGTGACTATCAGCCTGCCTGACCCCCACCCCCCTCTTTGTCTGTCTGCCTGCCCTGTCTGTCTGCCCTGTCTTGTCTTGTCTTGTCTGTCTGTCTGCCCCCTCTGTCTGCCTGCCCCGTCTTGTCTGCCCCGTCTGTCTGTCTGCCTGCCCCCTGTCTGTCTGTCTGCTTGCCCCTGTCTGTCTGTCTGTCTGTCTGTCTGTCTGTCTGTCTGTCTGTCTGTCTGTCTGTCTGTCTGTCTGTCTGTCTGTCTGTCGGTCTGTCTGCTTGGCCTGTCTGTCTGTCTGTCTGTCTGTCTGCTTGCCCCCTCTGATTGTGTCCCTGTCCCCCTCTCTCACTCCCTCTCCCTCTCTTTCTCTCTCATTAAAATCAAATATGCTTTATAGGCATGACAAGCATTCTTATATAGCCAAAGCGTTACATACAGTATGACACTAAATAATAATACATATTCAGAATAAGAAAAATAATACAAGGGAACAAGGAAAAAAATATCAAAATGAATATTATAGAGAGAGAGAGAGAGAGAGAACTTGTAAACTTGCTACCCCTTGTGGCAGCAAAGGGAATCATAGATTTCAAAATAATTCAGCATTTTAAATGCCCTTCTTTGTCCCTCTTATTGCCCTGGGAATCCCCTGAAAATTTACTGTCTTGCCGATGGCAGGACATGTGAAGTTTTGAAGTGGCACATCTGTATTTCCAAGAGCTGGCTGGTGCAGATTTCTCCGTCTTCTCCAGTGCTCTCAGCTACAAACGTACTGCTCTGTTAAAAAATGCCAGGACTTGCCTGGTGAGTTGAGAGTAACCAGTAACCACCGGACCCACACAAATTAAACTATTACTGATAATGACAGTCAAATCCACTGACATTGGGAGAACATTCAGGGAGAACATTGTACAGATGATCTTCAAACCTTCACATTATAACTAACATATAACAGTTATACAGGACAATATAGATAGCTTACAATCCAATTTCAATGCTGTGATACTAATAGTTCTGATGCCATTATTTTCATGAATGAACCGAAACCTTTAACCACTTCATTGACCAGAGTCCCCCAGGGGTCTATATTAGGCCGCCTATTTTTTTCCCTGTACACAAAATCGATCTATGAGCTTGTAGATCTGCTATTTTCACAGATTTCATGTGCTTAAGTTTATTCATATTTTTTCCCCCTTTTTTTCTGTCTTAGGGTATAACAACCACAACCTTGACAGAGGATAACATCAGTTTTGGGTAACATGTGCTGTAAGATTGGTGCGGCTTATATTACGAATTCTCACTCATCCATCCTGGAGAAACTAAAGAACTGCCCAAATATCAACACAAATCGAGCGGCTGCCATGGAAACCCTCCTGTTGTCAGGGACAACGACATACGGGTAAGCAACGACAAGCACAGTTCAGTTATTAGCAGTGGTGGAAAAAGTATTCAAACTTTTTACTTACAATAAGTAAAAGTATCAATACAGCAATGTAGAAACACTCTGTTACAAGTAAAAGTCCGGTAATCATAATTGACTTGAGTAAAAGTACAAAAGTATTGGCATCAAAATATACTTAAAGTACCAAAAGTAGTTCAAGTACTCATTATGCAGAATGTTTTTCAAGTCTATAAAATGCATAAAAATATTTTGAAAATAGCAGATCTACAAGCTCACAATGCGTTGCATCGCGACGCATTGTGAACTTGTTGATCAGCTATTTTCAAATAGGCGAAATGTATATAGGGCTGAAGTGGTTTTGTAATAATAATCAAAATCTACAAAGTAACTTGTGGCTAAAGTTTTCAAATAATAATGATTTATTATTTATTATTATTTTATATTATTTATTATTTGCCTCTGAGATGTAGTGGAGTAGAAGTAAAAGTACTGAAAATTGGAAATACTCCAGTAAAGTAAAAAATGCCTCAGAATTGTACTTATGTACAGTACTTGAGTACATGCACTTAGTTAATTTACACCACTGATAATAAAATGCCCAAAATAGGGTCACCAGTCTGCCTGTGGGATTTAAAAATATTTAATAAGTGAAAAGTATCAACAAGAGCATACGACAAACAACTACATGGGATCCAATGGACAACAGGTTATTTTCCCCATTTGCTGAAAAGTAACCTCCGACAATTTGAACGTTGATGATGTTTTTTGTTTTTCAATGACAACTGAAATACCGTATTAAATGTTTTTGTGCTACTCTGTGTGGAGTTTGCATGTTCTCCCCGTGTCTCCCAGGGTAGTTAATACCCTCACAAAAACATGTAGTAATCCTGGTCACTATACCGCCTCCCCCATGACAGCCGGGGCGCCTGATGGAGGGGAAGGGAACTGGTTGGAATAACGTGTTCCTTCCACGCGCTACGTCCTACCAGGGAAACTCCCCCCTGTCAGGTGACAAGAAGGTCAGTTGGCTCTCATGCACTGAAGGAAGCATGAGCTCGGCCCTGGCCTCCCCAGACTGTGGGGGACTGGTGTAGCGCTGGTGTAGGGCTGGTGTAGCGCCCAGGATCACTTAGGAAATTGGCACCGGGTGAAAAAAAATGGGTTACAAAAATCGTGGGATAAAAATTATAATAGAAAAAATAAATGTTTTTGTGCACCCAGAGATCCTGCAACATGGAATAGAGACACTTTGAACAACCTGGGTATTCTGCCACTGTACTTATCATCGACCTTCTACGATAAGTTTGATAAAGTGAGTAATAGATTGCCTTGGCTCTGTTAAAGGGATAGTTCACCCAAAAAAATACTTTGTTTCTATCGATTAGTCACCCCATGGAGACTTGCATTCATGGATTTTTGTTTTGTTTTTGTCGCATTCCTAAGCCAATAATTTGATGACCAGCGGTTCCGGTAGGAGACACAAAGGAGACTCTTTGTGTCTCCTACCGGAACCGCTGCCAGTCATCAAATGCCACTCCTATGAATTCAAGTCTCCATGGGGTGACTAATCGATAGGAAAAAAATGTCATTTTCGGGGTGAACTATCCCTTTAACATCATTTCCACTTTTCTGTTGCTTCGTGCATTTGGTCATGTCTGTCTGTTTGTCCATCACTTTTATTGAGATTGGCGTTTTCATTTTGCCCGAGCAGAAAACTAAGCGACAGTTCCTGAAGGCATTCCTTAAAGTCCTTAGGCGGGATGGAGTGAAGAGGTGGAAGAAGAGGAGAATGAAGAAAGCCATCAGGCATTCCATTAGGAACAGCAGGACAAAACGATCCACCAGTAAGTCTCAGCTCCTATTTCTGCCTGCTGTCATCTCTCAGTGGAGTCAGTGGTTCCCAAACCGAAACGAAGTTAAATCCGAAAAAATCACTAAGTGTGCAGGCCAAAAAAAAATTGTTCCCCCAAAAACCTGTTAGGATTAAGTTTCAGGTAATTTAAAGTTGATTGGTAGTGACTTTTTTTTTGGTCCCTAACATTCATCGAGCTCTGGATTTAGACATTTTTTTTTTCACTTCGGTAGTGACACCATTGTGTCACTACCGAAACGAAGTTAAATCCGAAAAAATCACTAAGTGTGGAGGACAAAAAAAAAATTGTTCCCCCAAAAACCTGTTAGGAGTACAATACAGGCAATTTAAAGTTGATTGGTAGTGACTTTTTTTTTGGTCAGGCAATTTAGAGTTGATTGGTAGTACTTTGTAGTGACATTTGTTTTGGTCCCTAACATTCATCGAGCTCTGGACTTAGTAAATTCACCATTGGGTCACTACCGAAACGAAAGTTGGTCCCTACCGAAACGAAAGTTAAATCCGAAAAAATCACTAAGTGTGGAGGCCAAAATCTTCCCCCCGAAAACCTGTTAGGAGTATGTTTCAGGCAATTTAGAGTTGATTGGTAGTACTTTGTAGTGACATTTGTTTTGGTCCCTAACATTCATCGAGCTCTGGACTTAGTAAATTCACCATTGGGTCACTACCGAAACGAAAGTTGGTCCCTACCGAAACGAAAGTTAAATCCGAAAAAAATCACTAAGTGTGGAGGGCAAAATCGTCCCCCCAAAAACCTCTTAGGAGTACGTTTCAGGCAATTTTAGGCGGATTTCCTTTGGCATGGTACCACACCACACCACACCACACCGACCACCACAGCAGCGGTTTCCACTACAATGAAGTGGGTAGAGTGGTGTGTAAGTGGTACTAAACTGGTGCCTAAAAAGTACCCAGTCCTGGGTAGGTCTGAGCTAGGCCAAGCTGGGCCACATGCACAGGTGATTTGCATTTGTATACAGGACAGTTGGCCACTCACCTACATTCCATTGTTAGGCAAAAATGTACATTACAAATGAGTGTGAATGACCGGAGTCTGCTATTCATACCTGTGGATTTGAGCAGGGGTACTTTTGTGTAATGGAAACAGTAGATAATTTGAAGCGGTGCGGTTCTGGTCTGGTATATGCTGGACTGGACTGGTCTATAAGCCGTAATGGAAAAAGGGCTTTAGAGTTGATTGGTAGTACTTTGTAGTGACTTTTTTTTTTGTCCCTAAAATTCATCGAGCTCTGGACTTTCGTTTCGGTAGTTTGATTACAAAATGTAAGTTGTGTAAAAAATAATCTGACTATACTAAGTTGTTATTTGTTTGTTTAAGTCAGGCTATACTCTACTCAGAGTCATAAGTTTACAAAATGTACTAAAGTACAGTGAACGTCTGTGCGGTTTGTCTTCATCACTGAAAATAACGTACATGTAAACTGATATAAAACTGCTGTCATGTGCAGTTGGGGTGAAGAAACACAACCATTTCACTCCTAATAATACCTATTTGATTTGACATCCTGACTTGCTGCTGTAGCTGAGGCTTGAACCTGTTACCTGCGGCTCACTAGTCAGTGACTCGATCCATTCACCTACAGCTGTTTCCTTGGCATCTGTGGTTCTGAAACGCTTTGTTGTCAACCCCCCAAATTGACATGTATTTGGGCAGTGGACCCCAATGTGAAAAGATGTAGTGTCAGGGCCCCCCATGAAAAAGATTTATATTTATGCTGTAACACATTTTTTTAAAGTTATTTGTCTTGTTTGTTGTTCAAGTCAAAGCACCAGGAAGGCTGTACTTGTCAGCCATCTGTTCAAATCCCATTGATGTCTTTCCTATGATTTTCCTTTGCAGACTGGCTTCCAGAAGATCAACTGAAAACTACCATGAAGGCTATATTTGTCATCCAACTGTTAGCTCAATGGGTTGAGACGCAGTATACATGATCCAGAGGCCATGAGTTCAAATCCCATTGATGTCTTTCCTATGATTCTTTCCTTTGCAGACTGGCTTCCAGAAGATCAACTGAAAACTACCAGGAAGGCTGTACTTGTCAGCCATCTGTTAGCTCAATGGGTTGAGACGCAGTATTCATGATCCAGAGGCCATGAGTTCAAATCCCATTGATGTCTTTCCTATGATTCTTTCCTTTGCAGACTGGCTTCCAGAAGATCAGCTGAAAACTACTAGGAAGGCTGTACTTGTCAGCCATCTGTTAGCTCAATGGGTTGAGACGCAGTATTCATGATCCAGAGGCCATGAGTTCAAATCCCATTGATGTCTTTCCTATGATTCTTTCCTTTGCAGACTGGCTTCCAGAAGATCAACTGAAAACTACCAGGAAGGCTGTACTTGTCAGCCATCTGTTAGCTCAATGGGTTGAGACGCAGTATACATGATCCAGAGGCCATGAGTTCAAATCCCACTGGTGTCTTTACTGTGATGCTTCCCTTTGCAGACTAACTTCTAGAAAACAAGTTAAAACCACCAGGAAACCTATAACTCTCAGCCAACAGCATAGCTCGACTGGTAGAGCGTCTGTCCAATAACATGACTTGACTTGACTTGAGTGGGTTCGATTCCCACTCGAGTCAAGTGTCCCCGGTATCTTGGGGCAACGGATAAATTGACTGATATCCGTAGAATAACTTGTAGGAGTGTGCTGGTTCAAATCCAGTACAACGGATAAATTGACTGATATCCTTCGTGATGCTTCCCTTTGCAGAATAACTTCTAGAAAAACAAGTTAAAACCACCAGGAAACCTGTAACTCTCAGCCAACAGCATAGCTCAACTGGTAGAGCGTCTGTCCAATAACATGACTTGACTTGACTTGAGTGGGTTCGATTCCCACTCGAGTCAAGTGTCCCCGGTAACTTGGGGCAACGGATAAATTGACTGATATCCTTAGTGATGCTTCCTTTTGCAGACTAACTTCTAGAAAAACAAGTTAAAACCACCAGGAAACCTGTAACTCTCAGCCAACAGCATAGCTCAACTGGTAGAGCGTCTGTCCAATAACATGACTTGACTTGACTTGAGTGGGTTCGATTCCCACTCGAGTCAAGTGTCCCCGGTATCTTGGGGCAACGGATAAATTGACTGATATCCTTAGTGATGCTTCCCTTTGCAGACTAACTTCTAGAAAACAAGTTAAAACCACCAGGAAACCTGTAACTCTCAGCCAACAGCATAGCTCGACTAGTAGAGCGTCTGTCCAATAACATGACTTGACTTGAGTGGGTTCGATTCCCACTCGAGTCAAGTGTCCCAGGTAACTTGGGGCAACGGATAAATTGACTGATATCCATAGAATAACTTGTAGGAGTGTGCTGGTTCAAATCCAGTCACCACCTTAGTAACTGAAACCGAATCTGGCCAATTCGGTCTCAGTTACTGAGATAGATAGAGGGTGTGTAGAGTAGGCGGAGTAGAGTAGGGAGTAGAGTAAAGAGGGAAAATAGTCGGGGAGTAGGAGTAGGAGTAGGTCCCAGAAGGGCCCAGAGTAGGGGGAGGAGTAGGAATTGGTAGTACTTTGTAGTGACACTTTTTTTGGTCCCTAACATTCAAATATATTTTTTCACCATTGGGTCACTACCGAAACTCTGGACATGACTAATTCCTGGAACTGGTAGTTCCAGGAACGTCAGGTACGCCGTTCCTGGTAGTACCTGATGGTAGTTTGTTATGGCAGTTTGATACCGTAGTTTCATAAGGAACGTAACAGACTACAGCAACCTGCAATCAGCAGACACCGCAGGGAATTGAACCCCATCCTAGTAAACCAGGAGTTCCATACCAGCGTCTTGACTTGCTTCTTGACTTATTTACAATATAGTGTTAAGTCTGTAGACAGACTATCTGCTCATTGTTTTAATTCTAAAGTGACAAGTTATACATTAAAAAAAAGTCTGCCATTTTAAAATAAATCTCAAAGGGATATCAAATACTGCTATCAGATGGGGGCCCGTGGTCAAATACATATTAATATTAATTTGGGGGTCTTTGATATGAAAATGTTTGAGAACCACTGGTTTAAATAACATTTAGAAAAGAAGCCCAAATAAGCAACTACAGTTTAGAAACAAGCCCAGAAAACAAGCCCAGAAAACATTATAAGCCACTTTGCAAACAAACAAGCCCAAAGTCACTTATAATAAGCAGACATGGCAACACTGATCACAGGTTTTATCAAACCCGGAAGTTATGCAGGAATGCCTACTGAGTGTCAAAAAAATACTTTCTGGCCTTGACAGCCCATGCATCCAAACAGAAAAGTCATATCTGATTGCATTACACAACATTAAACAATGTTAAACTCACTTTGCATGTTGCTTTGCCACTCGCTTTGCCACTCCATGTGCCATTCACTTTAAGCATGCGCATACCCTCTATTCCCCGATTGCAAATGAGCCTCCTTTGAAAACAAAGGCGACTTGCTGTGGTTGGCTACAACAGAATAGGGTGAGGGGCTGCTAATGTTGTTATGTTGATTTTTTGCTTTTTTCCCCTGGCGGATCTTGCCCCTACACAGGGGCAAGCAGGGTTTACAGACCGGGCCACGGCCTTGTTGGCCCCAACATACCTAAAAATTGTACTTAAGTACAGTTCTGTGAGTCTGCATGTATGTGTGAGGGGCAGATGAATAATTTTCATAAAACTGCAATAGTTAAAATCTATCTTTTGAGTACTTTGCACAAAACTCTTTACACATGAACTTCGTGATGCGACGCGTTGTGAGCTTGTAGATCTGCTATTTTCAAATATTTTGTACTTTTACTTTTGGTACTTTAAGTACATTTTGATGCCAATACTTTTGTACTTTTACTCAAGTACATTTTGAATTCTGGACTTTTACTTGTAACGGAGTATTTTTATATTGCAGTACTGTTACTTTTACTTAAGTAAACAATTTGAGTACTTTTTCCACCACTGCGCTGCACACATTTACGAACACACATGCAAAAACGTGTAAATATAATCACAACGCATTATGTTTTCTCACTTTTACACTGATTACACTGCCTGCCAGCCAGCCAGCCAGCCAGACAGACAGACAAACAGACGCTCTACCTCCTGAGCCACTGCCGCCCCCATGTATATTTGTCAATAACACCATCAATCAATGAAAGATCATTTGTTTACTTACCAGAGCTGAATCCCACTCCCCATCTGAGTCCATTAAAGAACACAGTGTGTCAATCTGTGTGATGTTCCACATGCTGATGTCATCAGTAGTGGCGTTGCGTGACGCAGGCCCCAGCTCCTGGACTTTCTCTTCTGGGATGAACGACTCGCTGACATAGGCCTGACGTTGTGGATAGAGACATATTAGTGGATAGAGACATATTAGACGGGACACCAGATCAGAAATGCAACTGGAATCACTTTATTTGCGATACCTGTTCATTCATGCAATACATTTACAAGACTTTTATCTTGGTGGTAATGTGGTCAGACAATATTAAATATTATGGTAAAAGGACAACAGCCTCACACGCAAGAATACAATGCAAAATACATTGGAAACAGACTTTCCAAATGTCTTCATGAAGTTATCATTTAATTGGATGAAATACGCCAGGCGCACAAGAAAATACCAATTGTTGACCACGGGGTTGTTGGGGGGCAATATTTATATATAATATTATTTTTTTTACATTCATGGTGTAGCCCCTTTAAAATGTAAGCCATTTAACACATTGCCTGCCTAAGACGTATATATACGTCATTTAGAAATCAGCTGTTGCCTGCCAATGACGTATATATACGTCTTTGGAAAAAAGGAAAAAAAAAAAAAAAAATTTCAAAAATTTTTTTTTTTTTTTTTTTTTTGCATTTTTTTATAATTTCAACCCTTGTCGAATTATGAACAGATTAGGAGCTAAAAATGTTCGAAGATTTGCTGCTCCATTCACTTCAATGTTAAAATTCAAACGGACAAACAATTCACTTTGTTTTTTGGTTTAAAACTACTGCTTTTGAGCTATATTGAAACATCAACCAAACATGTCAACGAGGTCAAAATGACCTCGTTGACATTTGTGAAACCACACCTGAATCTCATCTGTGATTAGAAACCATCTGGGGATCAATCATACTGGAGGAAAAAAATCTGTGGCTACGCGAACAGGTACCAAAAACATGGCAAAACCCTGGCAGGCAACAGCTAAAAATCTGAAAAAACTCTGGCAGGCAATGTGTTAACATCATCACAACACACTCACATGACTTGGTAGACATCACAGGGTGGCTTAACCTAAGAAATAAAATAAAAGTCCATGCATTATAATAATAATTATTATTATTATAATTACTATTGTATTTTGCTGTACATTTTTTAAGCTGTCATAAGACGCTCTACAGATGAGGTTACCTCTCTAGCGAGCAGAACCAGGTGGTGCAGGAACTCAGGAAAGTCTCCTTGAGACTGTGTCAGATGGTCAAACACTGCATGGATGATGACGTCTTTCTCTGGAGGAGTAGGCACCAGCAGCATCTCTGCAGTCTGCTTCGGAGTCAGGAGGTGTAGAACCTCCATCTGGACACGTTTAAGACAAGAGACAGACAGACAGGACATAATGGGAGAGGGCAGGATATGAGATTTAACCACTGAAGCCCTATTTTATACGTAATCGAATTATAATGTCACACTCGCAAATCAGCTATTACGTTTTTGAAAATCTTGCAATCCTGTGATGACATGCCCAAAATATACGCCAGGTTGAAAGGTTATTAAGTTACTGAAATTGTAGTGTCAAGTACAAAAAATCAAATCAATGTTTTCAGTAAAAATGTTCAGATTGTCCACACTCACTCCAGAGAAGTCACGGTTGAGGTCATAGAAGTCTGTGATGGGGGCAAACATGGAGAAGAATCCAAAGTTCTCCTCCAGCCATTCTGCACTATGGCTGGATGAGGAGACACACTGAGGATCTGAAGATAAATACACAAGTCAGTGTAGGCTATAATAGTATAGTATTAGAATAGAGTAATGTTTTACTCAAAAATGTACCCTGAAAGCAACAGAAATTCCTGTACATCTGCAGACAAATGGTCCTCTGAGCTTGTCTCTAGCTATGGCTACTTGGTTCACTTACCGGACGTGTTGTGATGTAGCAAGAAGGAATGGATGAAGGGTTCGTACATCACTGGGCTGTGGTTGTGATCAGGATCCATGAGATGCATATGATGATGACTCAGATCTTTTACTCTGGACCCAGCAATGCAAAGAAATGTATCATTATTCCGGGACTATTTTGTGTATTTCGACTATAAGTGTTTTCCAAACGTAGGGTCTTACTCTTGACCCATTTTTGGGTCACAGACCAGGTTTTATGAATTAAAGTAAGGTAAAGTAAATATCCTGCTTGTTTTTTGTTTTTTCAAAAATAAACAAAGTCCCACAATCTTTTTTTTTTTAAATCAACAGATTTTCAGAAATTAAAGAAAAGGAAAAGGAATACAAAAGATTTTCAGAAGATTTTCAGAAATACATTTTTTAAATATGCATACTTTATAATTCATAATGATTTTTCTTAAAAGTTTAGGTCTATGGACGTATTATGTGGCGTGTACATGCCAGCCAGCTCAGCTAGGGTCCAGTTCAGCAGGGTCTGGGTCAGAGTCATGCTTCCGATCTCGGATACATTTCTCACGTCAACACATTTGTGTGTCGGACGAATGTTACACCCACCCCCCCCTACATTTTTTTTTACTTAAGTAAAAGTATCAATACTGCAATGTAGAACTGTAGTTAAAAAAAAAATACTTGTCTAAATACAAAAGTATTGGCACCATATATATGTTCATATATCTTATAGATAACTTCATAGACTAGTTTGATCATTAGTGTTGTGTAAATTAATTATACTTTTTTTTTTACTCATTAGTTTCTCTATTAATTCATGTTATTGTGTATTTTCAAACCTTGTAATAAAACCCTCAATACTAAAGTATACTAAGTAAACTTGACCATTGGTTCTGTATTTGGTCTGCTCTTTTTTTCCCTTTACATCAAACCTCTTTGCCGAAAATAGACGATCTGAAAGCTAGTATTGGCATCAAAATATACTCAAAGGACCAAAAGTAAAAGTACTCGATATGCAAAGTGTCCCATGCAAGTTTTCAAATGTCTAAAAAGTATAAAAATCGTTTGAAAATAGCAGATCTAAAAGCTCACAACGCATCGTTATTTTCCACCACTGGCACTCTGCACATTTATTTTGATTATTATTACAAAACATACAGTTAAGCCCTATTTTATCCTTATTTGAAAATAGCCGATCTACAAGGTCCTGTGAGCTTGTAAATCTGCTATTTTTGTTAGTTTGATCAATTTTGAAAACTGTGAGTATTTTTACTTTTTTTCACTGTAAGTATATTTTGATGCCAACACTTTTGTATTTCTACTCAAGCAGAGTGGGGGCAGAGATGTAAGATAGAGAGAATGAGAGAGAGGAGACCTAGATACCCCCTACCGTGGAAAACGGGGAAGAGATTGATAGAAAGGGATGAGAGAGGTGAAGGGCCGTAGTTAGTGCGAGACCCCCTATGCCCCAAACATATGCAAGGGGAGAGATCTCAAGAGGGAGAGAGTGTGTATAGTGGTGAGTGATGGAGTGAGAGGAAGGGAAGAGAAAGGAAGTCATTTGCAAGCCCATCAGAAGACAGGAGTAGGAGGAGAAAATGAGGGCGAGAGAGAAGGGAGGGAGGGAGGGTGGGTTGTAATCTTGCTGAGGATCTGACCACCTCTGGTGTCTCAGACTCAGAGTGTTTCCAACATTTCACTGCTTGTACCTGTCTGTCTGAGTGAGTGAGTGACAAATAAACCCCTCTTGATTCTTGATTATCTCCATTGTTGAGATGAAGGCAAGTCTGCACTTGGTTTAACTCTGCTACAGGAGCCCTGCCTACCCGAGATACCGTCTTGAAACACCAGATGCACTGTGTACAGTCAGTACCTATACAAGTAGTGCACATTGCACAGCATTCTGCATTCAACAATCCACATTCTTTAGGAACTGATCGTCAACTTTGGGAAGCAGAGAAGAGAGCATGCCCCCATCTCCAATGACGGCGTCGCAGTGGAGAGGATGTTCAACTTCACGTTACTCGGCGTGCACATCTCCGCGGACCTCAAATGGGCCACACACACCTCACACGTGGTCAAAAGGGCCTAACCAATGTAAATGAAATGTATAATCTCCAGTGGTGTAAACTAAAGTAACTAAGTACATTTACTCAAGTACTGTACTGAAGTACAAATTTGAGGCACTTTTACTTTACTGGAGTATTTACAATTGTCTATACTTTTACTTCTACTCCACTGCATCTCAGAGAAAAATATTGTACTTTTACTCCACTACAATATTTTGATAACTTTAGTTACTAGTTACTTTGCAGATATAAATGAGTACATTATAAAACATACATTAACCACTTTAGCCCTATTTTATCCCTAGGCTATTTGAAAATAGCCGATCTACAGGACGTTACGCAAAAGCACCATCAAGAGCATCCTGAAGGTCGCAGAGCGCAGCAGAGGGTGGTGCAGATGGCCCAGTGCATAATCAGATGTGAGCTTCCCTCCCTCCAGGACATGCAGTAAAGCCAAGTGATATGTAGCCATGGCTAAGGGGATCATCAAAGAAACTCACCACCACACAGCTGCACAAACAGACCAAGGTCTTCCACAGCTAGGCCATCAGGCTGTTGAACATACAGGCTCTGAGTCCTGCCTCACATGTCTAGACCTTTTCACCCATACTAGACCATACCCGGTCGACGCATCCGTGGGGGGATATGCGCACATGATCTGGCAACCCGGGAGGCAGTTCGTCCCATAGCTGGGCAGCCCCGTGACCAGGGCGACAGTGTTTTACATATAAACGCTAATAAGAAGCTGAGATTTGATGAAATCGAAAAACGGGCTTCACAGTTAAGTTCAGATGGTAATGGTCAATGGCTGTGTGCAAAAGCAGAGCAATTGGTCCAGCCAGTGAGGAGAACCGGGTAGCTTCACCTACTCACTCACTCACCACTACAAAGGGACGGACAGAGGTTACTAGAATTATAGTAGGATACTTTGTACAGTACTGTATATCTGACCTCCCTGCTGCACGTTTGACCGTGAACCTGTTCTGTTATTCAGTGTGGCCACTAGATGGTCATGTCAGTCTTAAATGCACTCATTTACATTTTATGTGTATTTGACAAGAGAGATTTGACATCATTGTCTACGCCAGGCCGCAAGGCATGGCTTTCGGCATGGCGAGAGAGTATGTTTTACCCCCTGTCTGTCCGTCCGTCCGTCCATCTGTCTGTGAGCAGCTAATCTCCGGCACTGGAACCTCTGCCCCAAATTTTTCACATTGGCCTGTTATAGCGCCAGCAGGAGGCCGATTTGTGCAAAACCCATTTTTTAAATATTACTCCTACAGATTTTATCCAAACGTCATGCAAATCGGTACACAGTATCTCTATAGTCATGTGATCAACCCGGATCTGTCCGATTTCCCAGATTATATCCTGATTGGCTAAGGTTGGCTACTAAAGTTTGTAGGATTGGTCCGTTTTGAAGAAAATGCCTCAAATCATGAATGCAGCTTGCGATTTCCGTGAAATTACACACGCACATTCCCACTAGGCCGAGGAAGAAATGCCACCCTTTCCCATTGGCCTGTTATAGCGCCACCAGCTGGTCTAATTTAGCAAAACATATTTTTGGAACAAAATGCCTCAAATCATGAATGCAGTGTCCGATTGCTGTGAAAGGCCTAAGAAGAAATGCCACCCTTTTCACATTGGCCTATTATAGCGACACCAGGAGGCCACAATAAGTACCTGACCTGGCGGAGACCTGTGCACTTTTTCTAGTTTGTTTTTCATATGTGATACTTTCCTCTTACACTCTTATTCTTTATTTAACTGCAAACTGTGGGAAGCATGCACGAAATAATTTCACCCAGTCTTTTATACCTTAAAGGCATTGTAGGGAGTTCAGACATAATCAAAGAAAAAAACTGTTGTCAAACACGGCCCCTCCAGCAGTTCTTTTCCCCGACCACCAGGGGGTGACGCAGGGGGGACTTTTTAAATGAGTCATGCCCAAAATAGGTTGCCTTATGCGGATACAATTCGCGGAAATGCCCGACCCTACGGTTCTCTGAATTTATATTTTTAAATAGGCTCTTTCATGATAAATTGACCACATATATGAAGCTAAACAACTAAATTCTATCCAAACGATTTTTTAAAAGTAAATTATGTGCCTCAAAAAAGAAGTTTGAGAGCGTTTTAAAACCGAAAGTAAAGTTGATACGGGCACGGACGCGCACGGACACGCACATGCGTGCGTTAATTTACGACCCGGACATAAACAACATGAACATAAACAGAAGGGAAAATACGGATTTCAGACAGAGGACTGTGTTTCAATGAAGGAAAACACCCCAGCATCATTATATAGTGGCTGATAGAGGGGAGAAAATGCAAAAAATATATATATACATATTTTTTAAATTTAGGCTTAATGTTCCCTACAATGCCTTTAACTTGTGATGTCACAATAAAGTTGAAATTTTAATTTAACTTGACAAAAATAAGTCTTTATATATATGACCAAATTTGACTGGGAGACAGTCATCTAGCATTTTCTCATTTTCATGTTTTCATGTCATATGAGAGCAGGGAATCATAGCAACATAATGATATATTGGTTAAGAAGATTGAGTGAATAGTTTAGAAACTACAGCTTATAGAACTGAAGTCAAGTTAAAACGTGTGTGTATGTGTGTGTGTGTGTACTGTATATAATTGCGCGCGCGCGCACACACACACACACACACACACAAAATCCAGAGTGTCCGTTTAACCCTGAAGGTGTGAAAATGACCCTCACAAGTCGCTACGGTCCCTTAGCAGGTCCATTTCTGCTCTGGCACAGTTAAACGAACACTGAGGATTTTGATGTGTATTAAACCTTCACGTGAAGAGGTGTGAAAAGCCTCTCAACGGGGAGTGCAAAAGTGCAAAATGGGTGCTATGGGGGCCGAACGCACCGGTGCAGAACTAAAGCACAGCACAGGGCTGTGCAGAAATGAGGAAGGCAACTGCAGGGCTGCCACATGAGTGCTGTGTTAATTGAGTAATACACTAGTACATGACAGCTACAGTAATACATATGTAACCATTGATGTCTAGTTGGCACTAGATGGCATACAGTCTAGTGGCAACTAGACTAAACAAGTAAGACGCGCGAACGCTGGAAGCGAACGCAGCTCGAAAATATTGTGTATTTACGGACTGTGTGTGTGTGTGTGTGTGTGTGTGTGTGTGTGTGTGTGTGTGTGTGTGTGTGTGTGTTTTGACTGTAGCTGCACTCTGGCGCACTCTGTCGGTTGCACACAGGCAGTGCAGGCAGTGCACACATACTGCACACACACAGAAAGACAGAGCCACAAGCCGAGCAGAGTTTCACAGTAGGCTCCACTTGGGCGAAAAAATCCATTTTCGAAAAAATGCTGGTGACAAAAAATGACGAAAAATGCTGGTGACGAAAAATGACGAAAAATGCTGGTGACGAAAAAATGCTGGTGACGAAAAATGACAAAAAATGCTGGTGACGAAAAAATGCTGGTGACGAAAAATGACGAAAAATGCTGGTGACGAAAAAATGCTGGTGACGAAAAAATGCTGGTGACGAAAAAATGCTGGTGACGAAAAATGACGAAAAATGCTGGTGACGAAAAAATGCTGGTGACGAAAAATGACGAAAAATGCTGGTGACGAAAAAATGCTGGTGACGAAAAATGACAAAAAATGCTGGTGACGAAAAAATGCTGGTGACGAAAAATGACGAAAAATGCTGGTGACGAAAAAATGCTGGTGACGAAAAAATGCTGGTGACGAAAAAATGCTGGTGACGAAAAATGACGAAAAATGCTGGTGACGAAAAAATGCTGGTGACGAAAAATGACGAAAAATGCTGGTGACGAAAAAATGCTGGTGACGAAAAATGACAAAAAATGCTGGTGACGAAAAAATGCTGGTGACGAAAAATGCTGGTGACGAAAAAAATGCTGGTGACGAAAAATGACGAAAAATGCTGGTGACGAAAAAATGATGGTGACGAAAAATGACGAAAAATGCTGGTGACGAAAAAATGCTGGTGACGAAAAATGACAAAAAATGCTGGTGATGAAAAAATGCTGGTGACGAAAAAATGCTGGTGACGAAAAATGACGAAAAATAACGAAAAATGCTGGTGACGAAAAAATGCTGGTGACGAAAAATGACGAAAAATGCTGGTGACGAAAAATGACAAAAAATGCTGGTGACGAAAAAATGCTGGTGACGAAAAATGACAAAAAATGCTGGTGACGAAAAAATGCTGGTGACGAAAAATGACGAAAAATGCTGGTGACGAAAAAATGCTGGTGACGAAAAATGACGAAAAATGCTGGTGACGAAAAATGACAAAAAATGCTGGTGACGAAAAAATGCTGGTGACGAAAAATGACGAAAAATGCTGGTGACGAAAAAATGCTGGTGACGAAAAATGACGAAAAATGCTGGTGACGAAAAATGACAAAAAATGCTGGTGACGAAAAAATGCTGGTGACGAAAAATGACGAAAAATGCTGGTGACGAAAAAATGCTGGTGACGAAAAAATGCTGGTGACGAAAAAATGCTGGTGACGAAAAATGACGAAAAATGCTGGTGACGAAAAAATGCTGGTGACGAAAAATGACGAAAAATGCTGGTGACGAAAAAATGCTGGTGACGAAAAATGACAAAAAATGCTGGTGACGAAAAAATGCTGGTGACGAAAAATGCTGGTGACGAAAAAAATGCTGGTGACGAAAAATGACGAAAAATGCTGGTGACGAAAAAATGATGGTGACGAAAAATGACGAAAAATGCTGGTGACGAAAAAATGCTGGTGACGAAAAATGACAAAAAATGCTGGTGATGAAAAAATGCTGGTGACGAAAAAATGCTGGTGACGAAAAATGACGAAAAATGCTGGTGACGAAAAATAACGAAAAATGCTGGTGACGAAAAAATGCTGGTGACGAAAAATGACGAAAAATGCTGGTGACGAAAAATGACAAAAAATGCTGGTGACGAAAAAATGCTGGTGACGAAAAATGACAAAAAAAGCTGGTGACGAAAAAATGCTGGTGACGAAAAATGAGGAAAAATGCTGGTGACGAAAAAAATGCTGGTGACGAAAAATGACGGAAAATGCTGGTGACGAAAAAATGCTGGTGACGAAAAATGACGAAAAATGCTGGTGACGAAAAATGACAAAAAATGCTGGTGACGAAAAAATGCTGGTGACGAAAAATGACGAAAAATGCTGGTGACGAAAAAATGCTGGTGACGAAAAATGGCGAAAAATGCTGGTGACGAAAAATGACAAAAAATGCTGGTGACGAAAAAATGCTGGTGACGAAAAATGACGAAAAATGCTGGTGACGAAAAAATGCTTGGTGACGAAAAATGACGAAAAATGACAAAAAATGCTGGTGACGAAAAAATGCTGGTGACGAAAAAATGCTGGTGACGAAAAATGACGAAAAATGCTGGTGACGAAAAATGACAAAAAATGCTGGTGACGAAAAAATGCTGGTGACGAAAAATTACGAAAAATGACGAAAAATGCTGGTGACGGAGAATGCTGGTGACGAAAAAATGCTGGTGACAAAAAATGACCAAAAATGCTGGTGACGAAAAAATGCTGGTGACGAAAAATGACGAAAAAATGCTGGTGACGAAAAATGACGAAATATGCTGGTGACTAAAAATGACAAAAAATGCTGGTGACGAAAAAATGCTGGTGACGAAAAATGACGAAAAATGCTGGTGACGAAAAATGACGAAAAATGCTGGTGACGAAAAAATGCTGGTGACGAAAAATGACGAAAACTGCTGGTGACGAAAAAATGCTGGTGACGAAAAATGACGAAAAATGCTGGTGACGAAAAATGACGAAAAATGCTGGTGACGAAAAAATGCTGGTGACGAAAAATGACCAAAAATGCTGGTGACGAAAAATGACCAAAAATGCTGGTGACGAAAAAATGCTGGTGACGAAAAATGACGAAAAATGCTGGTGACGAAAAAATGCTGGTGACGAAAAATGACGAAAAATGATGGTGACGAAAAAGTGCTGGTGACGAAAAATGCTGGTGACGAAAAATGACGAAAAATGCTGGTGACGAAAAATGACAAAAAATTATGAAAAATGCTGGTGACGAAAAATGCTGGTGACGAAAAATGACAAAAAATTATGAAAAATGCTGGTGACGAAAAATGCTGGTGACGAAAAAATGCTGGTGACGAAAAATGACGAAAAATGCTGGTGACGAAAAATGACAAAAAATGCTGGTGACGAAAAAATGCTGGTGACGAAAAATGACGAAAAATGCTGGTGACGAAAAATGACGAAAAATGCTGGTGACTAAAAATGACAAAAAATGCTGGTGACGAAAAAATGCTGGTGACAAAAAATGACCATAAATGCTGGTGACGAAAAAATGCTGGTGACGAAAAATGACGAAAAATGCTGGTGACGAAAAATGACGAAAAATGCTGGTGACGAAAAAATGCTGGTGACGAAAAATGACGAAAAATGCTGGTGACGAAAAAATGCTGGTGACGAAAAATGACGAAAAATGCTGGTGACGAAAAATGACAAAAAATGCTGGTGACGAAAAAATGCTGGTGACGAAAAATGACGAAAAATACTGGTGACGAAAAAATGCTGGTGACGAAAAATGACGAAAAATGCTGGTGACGAAAAATGACGAAAAATGCTGGTGACGAAAAAATGCTGGTGACGAAAAATGACGAAAAATGCTGGTGACGAAAAAATGCTGGTGACGAAAAATGACGAAAAATGCTGGTGACGAAAAATGACGAAAAATGCTGGTGACTAAAAATGACAAAAAATGCTGGTGACGAAAAAATGCTGGTGACGAAAAATGACAAAAAATGCTGGTGACAAAAAAATGCTGGTGACAAAAAATGACGAAAAATGCTGGTGACGAAAAATGACGAAAAATGCTGGTGACGAAAAAATGCTGGTGACGAAAAATGACCAAAAATGCTGGTGACGAAAAATGACCAAAAATGCTGGTGACGAAAAAATGCTGGTGACGAAAAATGACGAAAAATGCTGGTGACGAAAAAATGCTGGTGACGAAAAATGACCAAAAATGCTGGTGACGAAAAATGACCAAAAATGCTGGTGACGAAAAAATGCTGGTGACGAAAAATGACGAAAAATGCTTGTGACGAAAAAATGCTGGTGACGAAAAATGACGAAAAATGACGAAAAATGCTGGTGACGAAAAATGACGAAAAATGCTGGTGACGAAAAATGACGAATAATGATGAAAAATGCTGGTGACGAAAAATGACGAAAAATGCTGGTGACAAAAAAATGCTGGTGACGAAAAATGACGAAAAATGCTGGTGACGAAAAATGACGAAAAATGCTGGTGACGAAAAAATGCTGGTGACGAAAAATGACCAAAAATGCTGGTGACGAAAAATGACCAAAAATGCTGGTGACGAAAAATGACGAAAAATGCTGGTGACGAAAAATGACAAAAAATGCTGGTGACGAAAAAATGCTGGTGACGAAAAATGACGAAAAATGCTGGTGACGAAAAATGACGAAAAATGCTGGTGACGAAAAAAATGCTGGTGACGAAAAATGACCAAAAATGCTTGTGACGAAAAAATGCTGGTGACGAAAAGTGACGAAAAATGCTGGTGACGAAAAAATGCTGGTGACGAAAAATGACGAAAAATGCTGGTGACGAAAAATGACGAAAAATGCTGGTGACGAAAAAATGCTGGTGACAAAAAATGAGCATTTTTCGTCACCAGCATTTTTCGTCATTTTTCGTCACCAGCATTTTTTCGTCACCAGCTTTTTTCGTCATTTTTCGTCACCAGCATTTTTTTCGTCACCAGCATTTTTCGTCATTTTTCGTCACCAGCATTTTTTCGTCACCAGCATTTTTTTGTCATTTTTCGTCACCAGCATTTTTTCGTCACCAGCATTTTTTCGTCACCAGCATTTTTTGTCATTTTTCGTCACCAGCATTTTTCGTCATTTTTCGTCACCAGCATTTTTTCGTCACCAGCATTTTTCGTTATTTTTCATCACCAGCATTTTTCGTCATTTTTCGTCACCAGCATTTTTGCGTCACCAGCATTTTTTCATCACCAGCATTTTTTGTCATTTTTCGTCACCAGCATTTTTTCGTCACCAGCATTTTTCGTCATTCTTCGTCACCAGGATTTTTTCGTCACTTTTTGGTCATTTTTCGTCACCAGCATTTTTTCGTCACCAGCATTTTTTCGTCACCAGCATTTTTCGTCATTTTTCGTCATTTTTCGTCACCAGCATTTTTCGTCATTTTTCGTCACCAGCATTTTTTCGTCACCAGCATTTTTCGTCACCAGCATTTTTCGTCATTTTTCGCCAGCAGCATTTTTCGTCATTTTTCGTCACCAGCATTTTTTCGTCACCAGCATTTTTCGTCACCAGCATTTTTTCGTCACCAGCATTTTTTGTCATTTTTCGTCACCAGCATTTTTTCGTCACCAGCATTTTTTGTCATTTTTCGTCACCAGCATTTTTCGTCATTTTTCGTCCTTCCGCGTTCGCAACAATATATGTTGGAGCGGAAGAACAGCTGTGCATTTTAAAATGCAGAGACTATGTTAATGACTTAAGCTCCATTTCCTACCGCAAGCATACAACAGGACACAGTGAAAGTTCATTCCAGTTTGGGAGCCTGAAGGGAAGAGTCTGGGACGTGTGCAGCGTTGTCCTGGATGTTTTAGGGAAGGTTCAGACAGCTTCCCTGCGTTAGCTGATCTGAGTGAGTGGGAGGGGTTGTAGGGTTGGATCAGGCTTCAGAGCTATGGGGGTGCCATACCTTTGGCTGCTTTGTAGGCCACACACACACACACACACACACACACACACACACACACACACACACACACACACACACACACACACACACACACACACACACACACACACACACACACACACACACACACACACACACACACACACACTCTCTCGACAAGTGACTCTGGACTGCACAGCTGTTCTCCACCCTTCTCCTTCGTCTGAAAAAGAGAGCGTCTGTGTGTGTCTGTGTACAGTATGTCTGTGTGCACGTGCGTGCGTGTGCACTTTTATTTCCCGTGTTGTGTTTGTTTTGGATTCTCTGACAATGCATTATTTCCCCTGGTTGTGAATGGGTCTACAGTAGGCCCTCCCTGGAGACAACAGAGTAGTGTTACCTGGGGGGTGGCAGACTAGGTCACTGGTTCTCAATGTGGGGTCCGGCGACCAGCACGGGTCCAAATGGACCCTTATGGGTCTTTAACTCTCAGTTACATTAACACTGATGATTTTACCGTGTAAATGTGGGTCCCAGAGATAAAGATTTGCATCAAACAGGGGCTTAATACATTTCAAACTGGGGGTCCTTGAACTGAAAAAAAAAAGGTTGACAATCACTGAACTAAACTCTACTGGAACCTCAATCTACATGGTACAATCCTTAGTGTTAATTCAACCAAATGTTCCATTTGGTTTTATTTGTAAGTTTGTGAGTTACAGACCCGTAAGGGTCCATTCGGCCACTGGTGGTCCCCGGACCCCATGTTGAGATCCAATAGACTAGGTGATGGGTCGCAGTTAAAATAGCAGCACAGTTGAACAGAAATATCACTAAAAAGAGCAGCAGATATAACAATATCTGTGAAAGAGTATGCGGTTGTTAAATGGTATATCATATTATACAGTATATGACAGTAATAGACACAGATGAGAAGAGAGTGGGAAGACAATTTTATTGCTTCTAGTGCGGTGGACTGGTGCCTGATTTATGCTTTGTACGACGGTGTCCCATGGTAAACACAGCCGATTTACCACAACTTGTTGCATCTGTGACGCGTGTTGAGGGTTTGTAGATCGGCTCACGTAGTAAGACAAAGTTTAAACCAATTTGAGTTTTAACTCCAGGCGCAGTGGCCAATGTACAGTAACAACGTATATGACAGCGTAACGTTTAGCCTGCCTCTCTTCTCATAATGTTTCAATACAGACGCACACTGTTATTATTCTATTTCAGACAACTCTTGGATTGAATAAAATATTTATTGAGCAAAAATATTTAAGCATATTTGACGTCACGGCTCTGTCTCATTTAATTAATTCCCTGTAAGCATGAATTATAATAAATTATTTGCCAACTAGATTTCACAGGAAATGGAATGAAATAGACCCCCATAATGGAATCATGGAAACAGAGGCCACAGGCGGATGCTGGGGTGGTGGTGGGAGTACAAAAAAACTTCATAGAGCAGAGCACAAAGCAGCAGCAGCAGAGCAGCAGCATGGCAGAGCAGCAAGATGGCAGAGCAGCAAGATGGCAGAGCAGCAAGATGGAAGAGCAACAAGATGGCAGAGCAACAAGATGGCAGAGCAGCAGCATGGCAGAGCAACAAGATGGCAGAGCAACAAGATGGCAGAGCAACAAGATGGCAGAGCAGCAAGATGGCAGAGCAACAAGATGGCAGAGCAACAAGATGGCAGAGCAGCAAGATGGAAGAGCAACAAGATGGCAGAGCAACAAGATGGCAGAGCAGCAAGATGGAAGAGCAACAAGATGGCAGAGCAACAAGATGGCAGAGCAGCAAGATGGCAGAGCAGCAAGATGGAAGAGCAACAAGATGGCAGAGCAACAAGATGGCAGAGCAGCAAGATGGCAGAGCAGCAAGATGGAAGAGCAACAATGGCAGAGCAGCAAGATGGCAGAGCAACAAGATGGCAGAGCAGCAAGATGGCAGAGCAACAAGATGGCAAAGCAACAAGATGGCAGAGCAGCAAGATGGCAGAGCAACAAGATGGCAGAGCAGCAAGATGGCAGAGCAGCAAGATGGCAGAGCAGCAAGATGGCAGAGCAGCAAGATGGCAGAGAAACAAGATGGCAGAGCAGCAAGATGGCAGAGCAGCAAGATGGCAGAGCAGCAGCAAGAAGAATGAGCTGTGAGCAGGGAGGTTTAAATAGCCCGCCCCATCAGATGGAGAGAGCATGTGACTGATCAGCTGATCAGGCACTTGCCTAAATTTATGGCAAAGCTAGGTTACTATAATTATTTATATAGCCAACTATACAACAGCATATTTTGAGTGCTGGCTGATCTCAATTTTCTTCACCATCTTCCTCTAACTTAGAAATTCCAATTATAATAAACATACATGATACATTCAAAATTAAAGGAAAAATGCTCCGCCCTTATAAGGCATAATTCATCTAAGATTGCCTCTTGCCATAGCAATACTAGTGATGTGTGAGGGGAGACTTTTATTTATTTATTTACTTACTTATTTTTGATTTCTTTCTTCTTTTTTTGTGGGGGGGAGGGGGGGGTGGGGCAGGGTTCTGCATGTTGATTCCAGGGGTGTGGCATATTTGCATATTACTAATTCTACGGGCGTGGCATTTTGTTATAACTAATAGATCCATGTGTGTTTTTGGGGCGGTGTAACCGCTTATAGGGGGTGTAACCGCCCCCTATAAGTGAAACACATTTATGTTTTTTTTAAGTGAGTCATGTTGTGATGACCACACACCACCCACTTCACACTGGGTGTGATTTTTGGGGCGGTGTAACCGCCCCCTATAAGTGAGTTTTGGACACTGACCAATCCTGCACCGTGATTGGCCAATAGTCTACAACGCAGTCTACACCCCTAACCCTTCCACAGTCAATGCAAATCTATACTTTTGCAAAGTCAGCCAATCACATTACAGCTAGTGTCATCACCACTAGCTGTAATGTGATTGGCTGACTTTGCAAATTCAGGACTGTGATTGGCTAGCGAAACACATGACACGTGTGCAGCCCTATGAATAGCAGTATGGACTTAAAAAAAAGTAATTTATCCTTTTTTTAAGTGAGTCATGTTGTGATGACCACACCGCCCACTTCACACTGGGTGTGATTTTTTATTAACAGAGAATACTATTACATTGACTTGTATTTATGCTCAAGTAGGCCTAAGTCATATGGTTTGGATTTGTTCATCTGTTTTAATAAATAATTGTGGTGGTTTCTGGCTCAGAGGGGGACAAGACATCATGTACTGTACTGTATCTCTCGACAGGGAGATCCGGCTGAGGGGGCTACAAAGCTTCTCAGCCACAAGACCTTAAAGCAGGTGAAGGCAGCACTGCCTCTCACGCACACACCACGAGCCCTCAGCTGTTGTACATGTGTTAACTTGACCTCCACACCAACTTTAGGCTGTCTGCTGTGCGTGTGTGTGTGTGTGTGTGTGTGTGTGTGTGTGTGTGTGTGTGTGTGTGTGTGTGTGTGTGTGTGTGTGTGTGTGTGTGTGTGTGTGTGTGTGTGTGTGTGTGTGTGTGTGTGTGTGTGTGTCCAACTGGGGAGAAGAAGGCTTGAAACAGAACCGCAGAGAGAGACAGAGAAAAGAATCCCTCTGTCATTCACCTTTTCCATAGTTCAACCTAGGTTCACCAATAGTTGTTATATATTTAGAATAACACAGTAGTTTGAAACAAAACCGCATGGCCAAAGAGCCACATTCCATGAAAATGACCTCTGCCAGGTTGTGCCAGAGACAAGCATCAAAGAAAGGAGAGCGTGTCCACCAAAAAAAACTTTTCACATCCCATTTCCAGCTACTCACTTTAATATCCACATTGCAAGAAAACCTTGTGGTTCTAAAATTGGCCTTTCCGTCATCTCTTACATAAAATTTGACAATTTGGCCAATTTTGTCATGTGGTAAGTTATTGGCATTACTATGGATTTTGTTAGAGTTGAAGGGAATGTTGTAGTCAGGTGACAACCAGTGATGGAAAGTAACAAAGCACATTTACTTAAGTACTGTACTTAAGTACAATTTTGAGGTACTTTTACTTTACTGGAGTATTTCCAATTGTTTATACTTTTACTCCACTACATCTCAGAGGCAAATATATTTTTTTATTCAACTAAAATTATTTGAAAACTTTAGTTACTTGTTACTTTGTAGGTTTGGATTATTATTACAAAACGTCATCAACAACTTCAAGCCTATATAGATTTCGGCCATTTGAAAATAGCAGATCTACAAGCTCACAATGCGTCGCATCGCGAGACATTGTAAGCTTGACATTGTAAGCTTGACATTGTAAGCTTGTAGATCTGATATCCTAATATACAATAGAGAGTCGCGCGCATGTGTGGCTGTCTGTCTGCGTCTCCAAGCTGTTTGCGTTTCTGGGTCTCCAGCGTCTACTCTCATACGGGTCCTCATGCTCTCTCTCCCAATACAAACTGATGGTCACTCGACCATGCTCTCTCCGTCAAGACAAAGTTACGTTTCGCTTTCTCCTCCGCGCACCGCTGTTGCAATGAACCTCTACAGGCTACTAGACGGGAGCCCCACGCAGCGGCTAGACGGGAGGGCCGTGCAGCGGGCCCGAACCTCTAGTTTCTATATATACATTTGAAAACTTGTGAAATGGGACATTTTGCATAATGAGTACTTTCTACTTTTGGTACTACATTCTGATACCAATACTTTTGTACTTTTACTCAAGTAAATTTTTAATTCCGGACTTTTACTTGTAACTATTAGTATTATTTCTACATTGCGGTATTGATACTTTTACTTAAGTAACAAATGTGAGTACTTTTTACACCACTGGTGACAACCCACAGATCTAGATGGGCCATTATTCTGGGGTCTGTCAAACACCCACCCAGGGTGATGAGGCTCACCTGCTGTGATTGTGGTGGTGGCTGCACACAGTGGGGGAGGTCTACACAATGGGAGACAAGGGCTTAAAGACTGAACAGGTGTGCATGTTTAAGCTGACCTGAGGACGATCCATTGCGGATCGGAACGTCAAACTTACTCAACTAAAGTTGTTCTTTTCCAATGCAGTTGGAGAGCGGGCTTTACCTCTCAAAAAATAAATTGTGGTTTAAGAACATGTCATGATTTTGACTAGTCTTTTCATAGGAATTTTCTTAGGAATTTGTTTCCCAAGACAATGTGTTTCCCAAGGCCCGTTGTTCCTTCTTGAGCTTTCAAAACAGCTGTCTCTCAGACAGTGTGTGTGTGTGTGTGTGTGTGTGTGTGTGTGTGTGTGTGTGTGTGTGTGTGTGTGTGTGTGTGTGGGTGTTTTCAAACTAAAGGCAGGTAACCTTAGAGGCATGTAGCCTCTGTTCTAATTTATTTTAAATGAGCTGATGAACAAATGCCTTGCAGCATCCTGTACAGTAAAACATTGTCATATTATTGTTTTTAGCTGTAATCAAACAATAAATTAAGTGGACACATGTCATACAGACATACACGCATGTGTGTGTGCACACGCATGCACCAAGATGTTGGTGTACACAGTGGAATGACTCCCTCAATAGTAAAACTATGTTTATAGGTTTTATTAGACGAACAGTTGTCTATGAAATTACAAGCAGAAATATACATTTATGACATTCCCTGTAAATCTGACCTCATAAATGCATTTTATACTGTAGGACTTTGCGGACGTGCTATAAAGTACAATTTAGTTTAGTTTTTACAATGAGTTTGCAGTCTCTCTCTTTTATCTCACCCACATAATGTCAGCTCAGCTTCCCTTCTTCTCATTACAAAAGATTAGGTGGACCTGATTATTTTGGGACCGTGCCCCCACACACACACACACACACACACACACACACACACACACACACACACACACACACACACACACACACACACACACACACACACACACACACACACACACACACACACACACACACACACACACACACACACACACACACGCGACCTTGACCTTAATTCAGAATAGAACATGAATTGAAAATGTATATATAAGAAGAAATACACAAATGTTAAGGATAAGTCTGGGGGCGGTAGATGACTAACTGACCAACCAATAATAGTAATTCAATTTCACGGCAAATACATACTAAAATGGATCACAACTGAGATGTTGAGAGATGTTTTTTTTCTCCATTACCAAGTGGTGTTCAATAATTAACATTGCCTAATTTATTAGAATGTTATATAATCTAATATTAATTCATGTATATGAATAAGTGTATTGAAAACAATCATTCAACTCATGTAAGTCATCAACATGATGTGTTTTATTCCCCAATTAGGGGTTGCACTTCTGAAATGTTCCACAGTTACTGCGTATAGTGGGAAAAAGTAGGTGTTCATTATTTTTCACAATGTCAGAATAGTCCTACAGAGTCATACGGTTCTCTGCTCAAATCTGAAGTCAAAGGCACCAACACATCTATTTGTCTGTCTACAGAAAGCCGCCACGATGAGTACAGACGCAGAGATGGAGCTTTATGGCAAGGCTGCCATTTATCTCCGTAAGCCAGAGGGGGAGAGACTTGAGTCTCAAAGTGCACCCTTTGATGCCAAAACTGCAGCATATGTGGCTGATGCTAAGGAGCTGTACCTCAAGTGTAAACTTCTAAAGAAGGATGGTGGCAAAGCCACTGTGGAACTGCTTGACACAAAGGAGGTAGGCTGATGTGTAACTGAAATCAAATAGTAACACTTACTTAGTACAACTGTGATTGAAAGACATTTCTAATGTTGTGTTTTGAATTTTTAGGAAAGAACTGTAAAGGAGTCCGATATTAGCCCCATGAACCCTCCCAAGCATGACAAAATAGAGGCTATGTGCGTGACATCATCGTACCCGGAAGTTATACGTGGCAAGGAACAACTTTCTGGCCTTGACAGCCCATACATCGAAAAATCCTATCTGATTGTATGAAACGACGTTAAACTAACAAACATTGCAGCTGTAAGGAAAGCTTGAATTATCCTCTTTGTATCTACAAAGTTTTTGTTTCATAAAAATCCACGTAGACATGTTATGAGCTACTTTCTGTCAATAAATTCCGTGCAGGTGATTCTTTTTGTCGGAGTTTGGAAGCGCTCGTTTTGAATAACGCAACGTCCTGCTGCCTCCTGCATTATGTGCAAATTTTGAAACAGGTGTTACGCAGGAGGGTTGAGTGATTTCCAACGAGCGCTTCAAAACTCCAACATTCCATGCTGCTCAATGTTTTGCCACTCAGTCTAGCTGAGGGGGCGTGTCCCGGTGGAAAAGTGATGCATGTGCATACTCTCTATTGAGGACATGGCCATGATGACCCACCTCAATGAAGCCACTGTCCTGTATAACCTCAAAGAGCGTTATGCAGCATGGATGATTTACAGTATGTACGATTTTCTGCCTTCTGAGAACAGTACAGTATTCTGGTCTGACTTGTCAATACCAAAGAAAAAAAGAACTAAATGGCGGGATAATGGCTCTGACATTATGAATTCACAAAATGTGACAAATATTTCTAGAAGGTTTGCCTCATAGGGGACACACACTTTAAAGCTCATGGTGCTGAAGTTAAGATTGTCAATATTTGATGCCACCTGTAATCTGTGACTGTATTCCCAGATATAGTGATCTGTTGTCCCAGATATGTGTTGTGCTCACTGTTAATGTTGTATGTTGATATAATGTTCTCTCCCTGTCCCCTTCAGACCTACTCTGGCCTGTTTTGTGCAACTGTGAACCCCTACAAGTGGCTCCCAGTGTACGACCAGGAGGTTGTAAATGCCTACAGAGGCAAGAAGCGTCTGTCTCTGACAACGCCTATCAGTTCATGCTTATGGGTATGTACTGGTCAGAACAATGTAAAAAATATTTAATTATAACGGTATCGTGCTGTATTAATAACTGAAAGTACTTTTGCTTTACCTTTTACTGATAGGGAGAACCAGTCTGTCTTGATCACGTAAGTTTCTCATCTACTAGGCATTTAAAAACACAAATTGTTATAGAATTCACTAACTGCATTAATAACCAGCGGAGAATCCGGTGCTGGAAAGACTGTGAACACCAAGCGTGTCATCCAGTACTTCGTTTCATGTTTATTGTGGTTGAAACTTTCTCTCTGTTATCCACTCGTAATACTGCCTGTCACTCTCCCTTTCTTTTGATGACTTTCTTTTATTTGTAATGTTTTAAAACCAGTGGTTTTAAAACGTTTTACAAAGTTGACTGGGAAGGATGAAAGAAACACCAATTCTCTGTGCTGGCTAGAGTGAACGTGAACTAGTGAGTATCACGGAGGGGACCAAGTATCTTTTAATTAAACAGGCGACGGCGCCAATGGTTCGGCTGGCTCGGATGGTTTAAAAAGTACATCCAGGCCATTTATAATGTTGACTCCTGTTGTACTATGCCAGCAGTAAGACACCACCCCACACTTAGGCCTAAAAGATAAAATATATCCATAGTTATCCCCAAACCTGCTTAAGCTGATTAGGTTGAGAAAGCTCAGGTATCTCCATATATGGGCATAAAGGGACACAGACAGAGATTCCTGTTGAAAAGCCCATATATGGAAATCTCCAAACTCTCCCAAGTTGGTACGTCAGTGACGTCATAGACTGGAGACAAAGGGTCTCCAACACAGGTCTCTTGAAACACTTGCCCCCATATATGTGGACACCAGGGCAAGTGATACCCGAGGGAGTGATGTGGCGAGTGGGAAGTCGGTTGGATCGGCAGTTGTCCGAAGAATATTGATACATCCGCAAATCCCCATATATGGAGTACCATAATGTCATCAATATGACATCATAGTACTGACATCATAGACTGACCTGCATTCCATAGTTGGCCAGGCATGGCTTATACAGAACTCTAGTATGGACATAAAAGGACACTGACAGAAAGATACAGAGATCACCATATATGGGCATAAAAGGGACACAGACAGACGCGTACAACGGGTACGCCATCAGTATGACGTCATAGTACTGACTTCATAGACTGGCCTGAACTGCAACAAGCTCATTGGCTGAATCAACTCTGGCTGAAAACAACAGCCACTCACAGGGATTTGAGGTTATGTCATCAAGATTCTTTACAATGTGTCAGAGTGACATAACTTAAGTATAAAAGACAGAATCACAAGACTTTGCATTAACATTGACGAGAACCATCGTATTATAACGCACCCCTTAACCAGCTATCACTTTGCCATCAACACGAAAACCATGCCTGGTGACATTGACAAAGGAAAGCAAACATTCATCAAGAAGTGTGCCCAGTGCCATACTGTAGAGAAGGATGGAAAGCACAAGGTCGGGCCAAACCTGTGGGGCCTGTTTGGCCGCTCGTCAGGGCAGGCCGCAGGGTATGCTTACACCGATGCCAACAAAAGCAAAGGTGTTGTCTGGGAAGAGGAAACACTTAATGTTTACCTGGAGAACCCCAAGAAATACATTCCAGGAACGAAAATGATCTTTGCTGGCATCAAAAAGAAGAAAGAGCGTGATGATCTTGTAGCATACCTGAAGTCTGCAACTTCAGATGGCTAGGACAGACGGTCTGTTACTTTTACTTTTATTTTGATCTATGAGAGGGGGTGGCTGCTAGAAGAAGCAAGACTTGAGTTTGAGTGCTGCCATCTCCAGAAAACAACAGTGCGTCACAGAATGCACACCTCGACTACCAGCTGGATCTCATCAAAAACAGCAACACAAATAAATCAGATGATGAAAAGAAAGATGGACGCAATGTAAAGCAGAGCTTTAATGATGAGGTAGATGATGAAGCAGAGCTTTAATGAGTTGCACTTGAAAAGAAGGAAAAGGAGACAAGTGTGAGGAGATTTCTCAGCTGGAAGAGACACATAGAGGGAGCAATGATGGACCAAAACACTGTTAAATCAAAGCGTCACTTTTTTTGTTTCTTTTTTATTTCCCTCCCTCAAAGAGGTGAACATTATTCTGTTGCTGTTAACATGATTATAAAAAAATATACAGTGTATTTTATTTTGTATTTCATTTTTTTTAACTCTTCACTGCCAGGTGTGTGGTGACTCATGTGCATCAGTGGATCAGAGTATGCATGTGGTTGTCTACACTGCCCAATGTACACCAATGGGTGGGCAAATTAGAATCAAAAGGCACACCTGTATTCATAGCAGAAATAAACTCACAATTGGCTGCGTTTCATGGACAATATTTATTCATTCAGAATGAACTAATTCCAAACAGAGATTCATACCCAACCGTTTACATGGAACCTGAATAAAAGTATTCCTCGTTTACATGACCCAAAGCATTCCTTCGGGATTGAACCCATATGATATGGAGATTTGTTGTTTGTTTATCGATATTCCGAACAACCAGCGAGATTCAGAGATTCAGCGCATGTGTGGTGTATCTGTCCTTTGCGTATCTTGAGAACTGTCCGACCGATCGACTTCAAATGGGGAGAGTGTATTGCAGAGGACCCGAGGGAGTGCGGTGCCCAGGGTGAAGTCGGGGTCAGATCAGCGATTCTCCAGAAATATCTACAAATCCCCATACATGGAGATCTCTGATGTCATCATTATGTATTTACTTTATGTTATAGTACTACTGACGTCCTATACTGGCCTCTAAGTACTCTGACAACGTTCACAACAGGTATTGCATAACCAAAGGGGCATGCATTCTGACGGGCATCGTCATAGTACTGACGTCATGGACTGGCCTCAAAGTGCTATGGTAATGGCTTTACTGCACAAAGTAGCCACTCTGACAACGGGTATAACGGATATTGCATAACTGAAGGGGCATGCATTCCAAAAGGTCTCCAAAAATGTCTGAAGAGGTGAGTTTTCAGACTGCGGCAGAAGATGCGTTATAGGTTCTCAAATGACTCTACTGTATGTCAAGGACCCCCAAATTAATGTATTTGGCCACAGACTCCTATCTGAAAATATGTTGTCAAAATTCTTAAAATTTGTTTCAAGGTTTCTGAAAAAAGAATTTTGCGATAGGACAAGTTGTGAGCTTGTAGACTAGCATCTCAGCACAGTTATGACCATGCACATGCCTGCCAGTGTGTGTGTCTCCTGAGGAGGCTTAAATCCTTTAATGTATGTAGTAGGCTACTGTGGGTGTTCTATCAGTCTGTGGTAGCCAGCACACTGTTCTATGCTGTGGCATGTTGCGGGGAAGGCATTAAGGCCTCTTGGGAGCTGTACAAGCTCAACAGGATTATAAAGACACTAGTTGTTTAAACAAACAATGCGTGTGGTGGCATTGCTCACGCACGTGGGGGTGAGTCCGTGGGTGTTTGATGTGTGTGTTTGATTGTGGTTGTGAGTATGTGTGTGTGTATGGTTGTGATGGTGTTTGTTGAGTGGTGTGGGTATTGTATTTCTTGTACTGTCCTTTGCTTATTTGATTTATGCTGCTGTAATACCCTATATGTCCCCTCTGGGATTAATAAAGTGTATCTCATCTTTCTCATCTCATCTCGTCTCTTGGGTTTTCTATATCTATTGCGCACGTGTATGATGTGCATGTATATGTGCATACCAGTGTGTCTGTGTATGTACGGTATGTGTGTTCATGTGTGTCCATGTTTATGTACAGTATCCTAGATGTCAGTGTGTCAGTTATACTGTTATTATCAGTACTGATTGAGTGCTCACATGATGTAATGACGGATAATAATGACTGATTTATACTTGGTCGTGTGCCATGTTGCGCAACTAAGTATAATTCAGGCTTAACGACTTGAACCGCAGCATTTATATTCTATGGGGAACATTAGCCAAAAATACATTTTTGATGAAGAGATTCGCTGTAGACGGTCCAAGTATAGAGCCAACTCAGGTCCAGTTTACGAGGGTTTACGTGGTTAAGTGTCTACACACTGGATCTCAAAGCTGCAAATAATGGCACCGCAACGCAACACGTTCTCCTTCACTTCTTTCTCCTTCATCTCGACCTGCTCATTTAGCATGCCATCGCACCCCTCTCATTCACTTTCAACCTGGTGTGTGTGTGTGTGTGTGTGTGTGTGTACGCGCATGCATGCATGTGTCTGTGTATGCATGTGTCCTAGCCAGGGGCGGGCTGTGTCCATATCAGATGAAACAGAGCAGGACGAGTTCATCATTCACCTGTACTTCCGCATGCGTGCAACACACGCACACGGCCCGCGCACACACACACACACACACACACACACACACACACACACACACACACACACACACACACACACACACACACACACACACACACACACACACACACACACACGCACACGTCTATCAATAACCCGTGTCCACCACCATTTTCGTCCATTTGAAGGCCATTACCCCGGTGGTCATTTTGTTTCTGTAGGACACAGAGTTGTTAAGTTCAAGCTCACCTTCAACTTTTTATTAACACTTTTTTTGGTATCCAATTCATTCATTCATATCATGTCTTTCTTTCTTTCTTTCTTTCTTTCTTTATTTCACTCCATCTCTCTACAGTATCTCTCATTTAGAATCACAGGCCTACCCGCCTTCCTCCCACCTATGATTTCCACCCACTGTCCGTCTGGGCTATAGGACGGGACCGTGACCGCAGATGCCATGGCACATGGGATAGAGGAGGACAGACTAACAAGAGTTTTGTTCGTTTAATAGTAGGATAGGATGTTCCATGGTTACTGATGCAAATCCTGAGTAACAATTTAACACAGACCCTTAAGGCAGAATTACTCAAATTAACACCCATGATTTTACAGTGTGTGGGCCACAGTTGAACTCAGGTGTTTGTTTTGTTTCGTTTTCTATCTGCTTGTTGGGGCAGAGAGCTTTCCTGACAGCGCTGCTGTCTGTGGTACTAGAAGGTACACACATTAGGAGTAGTCTGTATCTATACACTGTGATTATAGGGTTATTATAAGAGCGCAGTGGGCACCAATTGGTATTTAAAACGAGCACATAGCATAATGAAACATAATTTTTGCCAGATTGGGCAATATGCCATATGGCTATCTGGGGGGTTCTTGGCATGGAAACATTTGCATTCGCAAACAAAAGTACATTGCTTATAATGAACAGGCCTTGAGTCGAGCATCTACAGTACAGTGAGTTAAAGTTAAAGAAAACTTGGCAAAGAATATAAATTCACCAAAGAGTTAACTGCTTGATCATTCTACTTTTGTGTAATGGTGTAAGGTTCGCATGACATTTACAAGCAATCAATAATTGCTTGTAAGATGTATGACATTTGCAAGCACTTGCTAATTTGTGGTGGGATTTCTTTTTGCCGTTTCGATCGGTGTACGTACGTACGTCAGCACCAAAAAGGGTGAGAACCAGTGATCCGCACAGTGCAGCCGCTGAAATTCTGCACACACCACATTCTAATTACAGTTCCGTTTGTCATGTCTGTTTGGGACATAGTTGCGAACGCGGAAGGAGGCGCGGCTTTGCCGCGCCTGCGCCCAAGTGGAGCATACTATGAAACTCTGCTCGGCTTGTGTGTGTCTCTGTGTGCAATACTGTGCGTGCACTGCCTGTGTGCAGCCACAGAGTGCGCCAGAGTGCAGCTACAGTCAAAACAAACACACACGTCCTTAAAGGCATAGTAGGGAAGTTCAGAACTAAACAAACACCGCCACTCCAGCAGTTCTTTTCCCCGACCACCAGGGGGTGACGTAGGAGGGAGTTCCATAGAGCAAGGGTACATTTCAAGGAACCGTGCCCCAAACAGGTTGCTTTATTGGGATACAATATGCGGAAATGCCTGCCCTGCTGGTTCTCTGAATTTTTATTTTTAAATAGGCTCTTTCATGATAAATTGACCACATATATGAAGTTAAACAACTACATTCTATCCACACGCTATCTTAAAAGTAAATTCGGTGCCTCAAAAACGAAGTTTGAGAGCGTTTTAAAACCGAAAGTAAAACGTTCATACGGACACGGACGCGCACGGACGCGCACATGCGTGCGTTAATTTACGTACCGGACATAAACATAGAACACATAAACATTAGGGAAAATACGGATTTCAGAAGGAGGACTGTGTTTCAGTGCATTAAAACACCCCAGCATCATTATATAGTGGCTGATAGAGGGGAAAAAATGCAAAATATATATATATATATATATATTTTAAATTTAGGCTTAATGTTCCCTACAATACCTTTAAATACACAATATTTTGGAGCTGCGTTCGCTTCCAGCGTTCGCGCGTCTTACTTGTATAATATGTATATATGTGTGTGTGTGTGTGTGTGTGCACTGAGCATATACTGTAGTAGTTGTGGATGTGTTTGGATATGTATTTGTACATATGTTTGTGCATGTGAATTTGTATGTGTGTGTGTGTGTGTGTGTGTGTGTGTGTGTGTGTGTGTGTGTGTGTGTGTGTGTGTGTGTGTGTGTGTGTGTGTGTGTGTGTGTGCGCGCACGCACGTGCCTGCCTGCAGGTTTATGCACATTTGTGTGTGTTTTGGGGTGCCCATCCACCAAGACATCTTTGCAGCTATTCAATACTAAAATCAAAGTGCTCAGGCTTGGGGCCATTCAACAAACAACAAATCCATGAATTAGCGCTCAGGAGCTGGTAAGCACAAAAAACGATGCAGTTCCCTAGTCGCTATGTTCTGATACCCCAGAGTTATGTTCATTCAAAATGTATTATCAGAATCTGAATTATTTTTACTGCTAGGTATGTTTGCACTTAGATTAGATGTATTGTACCAGGGGGAGATTTGTCTACACAGCCCGTACAGCATACTGTAGGAATACGCTGATATAAAGTAAACACAAGAACATAAAGATAAGACAATACATAGAATCTCGATAAATACATCCATACATCCTAGCACACAACATTGTGAGGTAGTTTATTTGATGCTGCAATAGCAGAGTGGACAAAACTCTGACTTAATCAGAGCCTCCAAAAGTGGACACTCTGATTAAGTCTCCTGGTTGGTCAGTGCTAGATTTGTGTAAGATTATCCTCATTATACAGTAGGTGTTACAGCGGTTCATACTGTACCAGGCTGGAAATCTAACCTACCACTAGTTATGTGCACAGGACTTCATTTAATGTTGTCCAATAAGAATGCTCCAAATGAGAGGCTAGTAAAGGATCACATCTGTTCCTCTCTCTACCCGGCACGTTTGACCCATACAGTTTGCCTACCGCCCAAACAGATCCACCGATGACGCCATCTCCCAGGTTCTAGATGCCACCCCCTGGCGTGCCACCCTCTCCCACCTTGACAACAACAAAGAGGGTGGACAGTACCATAGGGTGCACATCACCCAGGACCTGACTATGCACACAGAGGCTGTGGCAAAGAAAGTGAGGCAGCGTCTGTATCACATGAAACAGCTGAAAAGAATTAAGATGTCACAAAAGATCCAAAAAGCTTTCTGCCTTGCCACAACCCAGAGCATCCTGTCAGGGTGCATGACAATATGGTAAGGACAGAGCTCATCCTAGAACTATAAGTTGGACAGCTTATGTGGACCTATAGTTGGAAGTCAGAAGCACCCAATCTCACCACTTGGCTGCACCTCATCAGGAACTACAGTATCCAGTTTCACATACTCGGGTGCAGGCCTAGGGTGTGATAAACAAAATACATCCGCAGGCAGCTGCTGCTCTGTGGATGAAAACACCTTGCTACAGAGAGAGGTCGGAGAACGGTCAGAGTCACTCAAGCTAACAGAAAAACCTCAATATAAAAGTGATGCAGAAGGGCATCTCTGAACACACACTTTGTCAAATATTGAAGCATGAGGGGTGGGGGGATGAAATGGCTAGTTTGGTTTTTGGTTACACTGTTGTTCAGTTTTCATTCCTGAAAACTGTCTGTTCTAAATATTAAGCACTATTTGCATATGTATTATTTTTGTATAGGTTAGTTGAGCTTATTCAGCTACAAAATCAAACAAGTACACTCACAGACAGAGATAGAGAGCAGATGCAACAGCAGATTGGGGATCATGGCGCTGTCTTTGAAAATGATGAGATAATGTCACATAATGCCTTACTGTAGTTCTTCCATTCTCCATAAGATGGATTGTTAAAAAAGAAAACGTAAAAAAATACAACGTACGCACTGGGACATGGAAATTAGTTTGTAATGTGATATGAAATGAGAGCTTTCATTGCAAATCTCGACTGTGGCAGACAAAGTGTTGGGCCAGTCCTCCAAAATGCTATGATAATGTAAATGAGTATATCTCCAGACAAACTATCTGCATAACTGCTTTATAAACATTTTCCAAGCATAATGTCATTGTAATGCACTTCTTCAGACAATAAATGCCATGGCATAGTTTAAAGTTTCACACACACACACACACACACACACACACACACACACACACACACACACACACACACACACACACACACACACACACACACACACACACACACACACACACACACACACAACTTAATTATTATGTTATGCAGGTTATGAGTTGAGACAGACGGAATGGCTGGCAGTAAATTAAATGAGTTTGGGGAGGGGGCCCAGGTGGAATTCACTAGGATGCGTGCGTGCGTGCGTGCGGAAGTGTCTCCCCCGACACTATGAAGTACTGTAGTTACCGGAAATGTACCATAACTGTATTTATTTATCATTTATTATTATTTAAGTACAAAAATACAGTTTCTGACAACTTGCATTCCAAAATATCCTTGGGTGCTTTTTCAGCGGTACTTCCACATAGACAAACGCTGTAATGACAATAGAGCTACAAGAGGCGTCGACAAAAAGACTAAAAGGGAACGTTACACGATATGACTTTAACCACTTAAATCCCATAGCGTCCGTATTCTGGGGGAAACTTTTGTGTGTGTGCGTGTGTGCGTGCGTGTGTGCGTGCGTGCGTGCGTGCGTGCGTGCGTGCGTGCGTGCGTGCGTGCGTGCGTGCGTGCGTGCGTGTCAACAGGCGCATCTACATTTATTGTAATGTGTGGGGTATGCAGCTGTGTGTCTCTGTCTAACAGGCACAAAAGTTAGAAAAGAAAAACAGAGTGAGAGAGAGAGGAGGCTATACTGTACTTCCATGGTGCCAAGGCTGTCACTTTGTTTTCAGCCTGGCAGGTGAGCACAGCTGTTCAACCGCAAGACAACTGACATCACACAGGGAGAGAGAGAGAGAGAGAGAGAGAGAGAGAGAGAGAGAGAGAGAGAGAGAGAGAGAGTTAAGGAGTACTCTGTACCACCTACCAAGACTCTTCCTATTCATGACACTGTCTTTGATTAAAGGAATGTTTTTATCACTATGCTTCACACACACACACACACACACACACACACACACACACACACACACACACACACACACACACACACACACACACACACACACACACACACACACACACACACACACACACACACACACACACACACACACACACACACACAGAGAGACACACAGTCTCTCTCTCGTTTACACAGTGACACATGTACTGTGCACATTCCCTTATACTCCCCCCCCCTCTCTCTCTCTCTCCATCTCTCTCGTCATTTTCTCTGCAGCATGCAGATGCAAAGACTCACCAGAATCTTTGTTTCTGCTGGACTAGGGAGGCAGAGAGACAGAGGTAGAGGTGACAGACATACAGTGAAAGACTGCAGCTATTTAACCACGTCTACAATATCAGAGAGTCAATATCTGCACTAGTGAGAAATGAATAGAATAATTGCTTGATAATGTGGATATAAAAATGTAATGCAAGCTCATTAGCACAACAACAACAACAACAACAACAACAACAACAACAACAACAACAACAAGCATGAGTATATATTTCACTTTCAATTGCTCCACATGATAGGAACAAAGTTTCCTCTTGCCCATAACAATTGGCTGTTCTACAAAAGACATGATAATACAACAATTATCGCAAGTATCTAATGTTGACGATGCCAGATATCATGGCCATACTCACGTGTATGCATTTCTGTCAATGTCCCAGGAAAAAAAATAACAAACAAACAAACAACTCAGATGGCTTGTTTTTTAAATGATGTTCTCCCACACAATAGGCACTGATATCAAATGATCTTTACACAGTCTCTTTCATACTGTGTGCAGCCAAGCTTGAGGCCAACTTCAAGCATCAATTTCTCAACAAATTGTAAATGCCAAAACAAAACAGTCTGCATGTAAAATCCTGCAGGCACTATTTGCCAGTTATGTGTGAGTGTGCTTGGTTTCAATTACTTTTCCAAACAGACTTAATTGCTTTCATGAGCTATTGACTTTACCTGGCAAATCAGAACGGTTCTGGATTACTCATGAGTCTAATCTCAGCCAATTTTCCAAGGCAGGAAGCTTAGCACTCAAAGTCATCGAGAGCTACCAATTACAGTTTTGCCACTTGTAGGTTATCCAAACTTTCAGGCTTTTCTATGAGAGGCATCAAATGATTTAGGTGCAGAGGAAATGTAACAGACTACAGAACTCTGAAGAGTTGTTAGTGTGCAGTATGCATCTACTACGGAGCCAACGGAACCAACAGAGCTTCCAACCTCCAGACAGCGTGAGGATGAGTGTCTGTTAACCAGCTATGAGGACTGTTTATTTCATTCAACAGGCACAGCACCCCCCTCTAGTGTCTGGCATCAATCATATTTGTTTACTGAGTGTACAGCACTTTGTTTCAACGCTGTTGTTTTAAATGTGCTCTATAAATAAAGTGGATTGGATTGAATTGAATCATAGATCTGTTTTGGGGGAATAAAAAGGGGTATATTTGTCACACACTCATCCAGATGCAAGCTTGGGAGATTGTACAGGTAAGTAATTCAAAAGTAATTTTTAATATAAAAATACTTTTATATTGGCATCTATTAACTGTCCCCATTATGACAACGGATACTGTATGCTCTATAAGGATGAAAAACTGTTTCGATTTTTTCCCAATTCAGCTCGTCTTTGAAGGACCATACTACACATGGTCTATTCACAGCTTAAACCATGTATTGTACATAAACCATTTCCCCATAAATGGCTTAATTTAGACAGCACATTGTCTTTACATTGTATCCAAACTTGTTAAAATATTACCAAAGTTCTGAATAGTTGAGACAGTGTTGGCCAAACATAATTATGTGGTTAATGAGTCATGGCCGGTTAATAAGTCATGGCCATTTTAATTCATTTTTATTTATAAACCAAACGTTTTAGGTCAATTTTCTTTATCAGTGCTTTAAAAATGCATTAAAACACACACAACAAAACATCTAGTGTGCTAGATTACATATCTCAAGCAAGTTTCACCTCTCTGCAAGTTGATTTTCATTCCACACTGAAATGAACCGTCACAAATTAACCTTTTAGTTACTTTCATTAGATTTTTCATTCCCTCGGCTCATTAGTTCACAGCATAAGGGAATCGTCACACCTGCGCGATTGCACGTGACATGCCAAAGCGCCACAACTGGAAGCTCCATCCCTTCACTTGCGTAGAATGGACGTGAACAGGACGCAACTGTTTCAGTCGTGCATGTGTGACCATACCCTAGCACAGGGGTCTTCAACGTTTTCAGGCCAAGGACCCCCTAGCTGAGAGAGAGATGAAGCAGGGACCCCCTCTATATTGTATTAAAATTGTGTTTCAGATTTAACTTTTTTTTGTTTACTTGGTCTGCTCTTTTTTCCCTCTACACCAAACACCTCTTTGCCAAAAAATAGCCGATCTACAAGCTCACAACGCCTCGCACTGCGAGGCGTGGTGAGCTTGTAGATCTGCTATTTTTTGCCTAAAGTTCTCCTCAGAAAAGGGATGCTAGGGTTCAAGTGGTTAAGGTAAAAAAAAAAATCATATCACACAAAGATTTGGCGGACCCCCTGTAGTAACTCTGAGGACCCCCTAGGGGTCCCGGACCCCCTGTTGAAGACCCCTGCCCTAGCAGGCCACTTCCCTCTGTTCCCCGCCAGATTGTGTTATGTGTGTTTTGCCAATTACTCCGGTGTTATTTCATCCCAATTTTTCCTGACCTGTCACTTTAGGCCCATCATAGAGACTCTACAAGCAATTGAGCTTGTAGATCGGCTATTTTCTCTATTTGTTGTATGAAGCATATTAGCGGTTAATTTAAATACAGTGCGCAGTATGACCGGGGGATATGATCTAAAAGGTTTAAAAGGGCATTTTTCATTTAATCCCGACTTTATGTCTGACCTCAAACAGAATATTAGAAAGTGCTAGAAGTTTTGCACACTTAGCTTTTCCCTCCGAACTCATTGCATCAAAGTCCCACACTAATGAAAGAGTCTCCTTCTTGAGCCTCATGAATTTTAATAGAGACATGTAGATTACATTTTTGTAGATACCACAAAGCCAGAGGAAAGAAATTGCCACGATTCAGATTGAATCCATGTGGAGGAATTCTTATTGTTTTCCATGAATATATCAACGAGCCAAGGGAACGAAGAGTGCAAAATGAAATTGTTCTTCTAAAAAGGGGATGAGCGAAAATGTTAAATTTGCAAATATATATTTTTGTCTGGGTGGAAATGTACTTTGTAACTTTTAGCTTGCTTTTTTGATGAATTGTTTGACGAGTGAAATTCCAGGATCAAATTTATGTTCTGTGTCTCAACAGTAGTGCTGCTATCTTGTAAAGGGCATTCTGATTCTTAGATCATTGAATTGAACTAAGAATTGTTTTGAGATCATAAACCAGACAGCATTGCAAAACTTTACAACTTCACAATAAGTCAGAAAGTCTCTTGTTATGATGTGGCCACTTTAACCACTTTAAATGTGGTGTCCCGGGGAGCTCAGGTGGTGCAGGATTAAAGTACCTGCCGATTACCGCAGAGTTTGGGGTTAAAATCCACTCCTTTGTCGCTGCATCTACTCCTACGGGTTAGGGCATTGCCTGTCAGAAAAGGGTGTTGAACTGGAGGAGTAGGATGGATGTGCTACATCTGGTAGCACCTCCGACAGGTACAACAGCGGGGGAAATACATAAATGTGTGGGGAGGAATTAACTGGCATAACAAAAATTGTGAGACAACAAAATCTCACAACGCAATGCAAGACATTGTCAGCTTGTAGATTGGTTGCCATTCATCATGCGACGAAGTATATAAAGCTTAAGTGTTAGCCCGATCGTCCTTGAGCGGCAGTGCCAACAACGGTAAGTTGTCCCATACTCTCATATTGCATCAAACACCTCTCTGCTGGCTGCTGTGCTGATGTGTGGATGCCTATTTGTCCCTGTTTAATATCCCCAGTAGATCAGATGCTCTGAATTCTTTTACCTTTTTTTCCCCACATCAATGGCAAGGGGTCACCTTGTCCTTGAAGATGAAAAACAAGTTGCCCTTAGTCGTCCAGCTACGCTGGCGCGTCAGGAGATGCTCTGCTCTACATTTCGTCGCTGTTGGGTGGAAACCTTGCATGTTCCTTTTTTTTGATTATTTTGAAAACATTTTTGAAAATAGTGAAAATAGACTATCTACAAGCTCACAACGCGTCGCATCACGGGCGTGTGGTGAGCTTCTAGATCGGCTATTTTCACTACTTTTGTGCAACACTCTTGTATGATGAAGTAGGAAATTAATTTACAAAAGAAAACAAAAAGTTAAAATATGGAGATACAAGGTTTGTCCAACAGCAACGATTTGGGAACCAGCTCAGGGACTGTGAGAGGGTCTTCACTAACACAACCATATATGACAGGGGAAATTACTGCAATTGAATGACTGCCAATACACACAGAGATACAGACACATGCACGCCACACACATACACACAGACTTTCATGGACACTCAGACATAGACACACATACACACACGCACTTACATTTACAGAGACAAACAGATGCCTGCACGCACACAGGTGGTAGCAGGACATAAAACCACCTTCTGGCCCTCTCATCTGTTCCCAGTTGTCATTTTCTCTGTTCGTATATAAGTAACAAAATAAAGTTGTTTTGTGACTTTATTTCGACTGGTGGCAATTTGACCAATTTCCCCGATGCTCGATTGCTGACCCCAGTGAGAGAGAGAGCAATGGGAAATTGCAGGAAATTTCAGTAACTTCCCTCCCCCCACTCCGCCACCCTCTCCCCCAGTCAGTCGGCTTTTCGCGATTTTCATTCACAGTCATCTGAAAGGGCTTCTGTGTCACTCTGTGCGAGATGTTGTACCATGAGGGAGTCACACTGTGTGTGTGTGTGTGTGTGTGTGTGTGTGTGTGTGTGTGTGTGTGTGTGTGTGTGTGTGTGTGCGTGCGTGCGTGCGTGCGTGCGTGCGTGCGTGCGTGCGTGCGTGCGTGCGTGCGGGGGGGCGGGCGGGCGTGCGTGCGTGCGTGCGCGCAAGTGTTCACAGGCCTGTGGCCACCTCCTATACTCGCATTTGAACACCATTTATATTACTTTCACCTCATCATCCCACACAGACTAGACTGGGACAAGCTCAGACCTTTCCATTGGATCGAGACTTGCTGGTGGGTGGGAGAGTCTGCTATTGTCTCGGTGTGTAAAGCTTTGTTCAGACTGCAGGCTAATTTGTTTGTTTCTCAAACACGATCATTGTGACTCCTCACCGTTATTTGCAAGTGCTCAGATCGGCTTTGTGTATTCAACACATTTTTACTGTTTATGCTTTTTTCATAAATGAATGCCCTACTTCGTCGTACTACAAATCAATGTCACACAAAAGTAGCAAAAATAGCAGATCTACAAAGCTCAAAACGCTCAAAAGGAACACAAATCAATATTGGCCGTTAATACAGATTACATGTTTTTGTGTGATCCTTTATTTTTATATATACACTTTTGCGAGATTAGACCTGGACACCCACCCACACTCTGCTGCTATGACAACTGAATTTCCCTCTAGATTAATAAAGGATCGTCTCTCTCTCTCTCTACCTATCTACACACACACAGACTCACAGACAGATTCACTCACAGACACTCCTTGACAGCTTGCCCACTAGGAGCCGTGATGAATAACTAATGAGAACAAGGCAGGGGAAGGGAGATAACAGCTAAATGTCCGCACAAAGTTTGTCTGCAACCTTGTGGAGAGATATGGAAAATACACCAATTGTATGACTGGGTTCTTTAATCTGTCTCTGTCCCTTTCTTGTCTGCTCTCCTCATGGCTGGAGTACATTCTTAAATGACCTGTCATCTGCTTATTCTTGTCTGTCGAAAGATATTATTTATTCTATAAACTCAGTGCACAGCCAGAGCCTAAAACAAATTACATTAGTGTGTGATTCAGGGGCCAAAGTTGACACATACACACGGATGCAGGAACGCATGTACACACACGCATGCACGCACGCACGCACGCACGCAACACACACGCAAATGCCAACTCATGTTCAGATCAGTCCTCCAAGGTCGTGGGCGAAAGCAATTCAAGGCTGTCAATCATATTTCACAACAAATTTGAGCAGGCTTGCACGTGCTGCCGTCACCTCTAAATGACACTGGGCCATCAGTGACTGTCCTTAGAGAAGGTACAGTATCTAAATTCTATATGGTAGATATATGGCAGATATACCACTGGCTGAATATTATGCATTAAACATTTATATGCATCACCACTTCTCTTCACCTCATCATGGGAACTTGGGACATGTCTCTATCACATAAAGTATTTTCAGTCAACTTGGATCTTCGTAGTGATTGTCAGTAATCGATTTTAGAAGGATGAAGGAGAAACTGACTTTGCTTGGCAACACAACTTAGTAAATGTCTTTATCCTGTGAGGACAGTTAGAGGAAAAGTCTAAAGGAGCATATGAACAACTCACCAACTGCTCTCTTTGGTCTGAGTCCCATTTTAAAATAAAGCTGAAGTAGAAAGATGATTTGAAACACCAATCTACAGCACTGACACTTATTGCATTCAACAAATAGAACAACTAAACCAAGGGAAAGCAATCTTTGCGGGTGATATGTCTTATGAAAATGAAGAGCTGACAGTCACGACTCACGAGACATATTGAATCATATCCATCCCGTCACTTGCGGGGCAAAAAGCCAGAGCCTGAACCCTGATTCAAACACATATCAGCTTGTTATATCAGACGGAACCAGCTGTCAACCAACCACATTCACCAAGTTGATTCTATATATTATATCAACTTAAATTACGATGCTTGTTTGCATTTCTTCTTTGCATTTCTACGAGGGATGCTTTGCATATATTTGGGATGTAGCCTGTTTTATTTACGAGGCAAGAGCATGATGACAAGGATGTGACACGCCTGGTTATCATAATAATGAGAGATCATTTTGTGAAATCTTCTCTTGACAGAACACAGGTATCAGCTGTGCTTCTTGCCTCCTACAGATGCACTGGATCCACTGTTTTTTGCCACACATACTATCTGGATGCACCGGTACACTAAACGCGCCTCCTGCCAGAGGGTGGTACTGTTTCCAACATGGCAGCCGCAAGTAACAAAACAGTCTAATTGTGCGGCTCAACAGTAAAGAATGTTTCTGAAAACATTTGAGGTGAGAATTAGGCAAAGATTAATTCATTATTTCATATTTGAACAGCACTTCCTCGTTAAGAAGGTTGACCTGAGTATCGCGAGCCAGGCCGTTATGCACAGGATGAACCTTATTTGAATGAAATTGTGTTTGAGCAGCTGAATGCAAATTCAAATGATCCATCAACTTGCCATGTCGTATCCATCATGCACCACACGGCCCAATCTCCTGCGGATCCAATTCATTTTCTATGAAGAGCAGGTGATCAGCGTGTCTGCAACATTACCGAAAGTCTTACTTTCTGATGTACCTCTCCATCGCCCTGCCCGTCCGTCCTTTTCTTTCTTTCGTTGTTCTGTTCACTCCCGCGGTCCACCATCCATTCATCTGTCCCAATCGTGTTTCTCTCCTCCGCCTGTGGCTGCCTGGGGGACATGGGCACAGCCAAACTCATTAAACGTACAACCATCAAGATAGGAGTCAATTACTGTGGGCTGGTGTATTGGCACCCCAAATCAATACAGAACATAAACAAGGTGGTGGTGATGGTGGTGTTGGGAGGGGGGCATGATGTGAGGTGCATGCAGTCAGCCAGAGAATGGAAAAACCCAGATGCTACCAATGCCATACCTTTCAGTGTTTGGAGTTTCTGCTGGGTTAAAGGCTGCCTGGTGGTTTTCGTGGTGGAACATTCCTTCCCTGCAGGCTCCTTTCCCCCAGCGTTTTAGTGCCAACTCCTTCAAAACCAAGGAATCGCGAGTGGACCAGGCCTTTCTGCAAACTTATACTTCTCCTCGCAAGTGAATCTGAAAATAATAATAATAATAATAAAATAATCAATTTATTATACATATCCATACAAAGGTCAGAAACATTTTAAAAGTAGTAGGGGTAATCATATTAAAGGTGCTGTAAGTTTTTGTTAAAATAAACTTCTTATTCTGATAGTAATTAAAGTGTTTTCCAGTGTTCAGTAACAGAGGTCTCCCCATCTCTCCAGCACTTTAGTAAAAACGAAATACATTTCCAAGTGGTTCACAAATTCCATCCAGTCAGGAGCGAGAACCCCACAAAGATGATTTATCCTTCAGCAACAATATCTGTCCCTCCAGCCAGCGAACCCAGTAATAACTCTTACCAGTGTAGTACCAGTTGCTGTCAAATCCTTTATGAGGTTGGAACAATTTCCTACATGCACCATAACATAGTTTTATTACGCCGGACTGTCTGTTCTGGACCTGACAAGCAAGCAAACGTGAACAAGACGGGAAGCTTGCGACGCAGGTTGAGATGCCCTACTGTGTTGCCAGGCAAGGTGCAGTAAAACAGCCTGGAGCCTTTGAAGTTATGATATGCAACAGGTTCACTATGGTAAAATATGGGTAAAATATACAATATTGTCATGGTGATTATAACTCCAGTAATACAGTTATGGTTTAATTGTGTGCTTTTGGTGAAAACAGAGTTGCAGTTAAAGTAAAAGACATTGAAATGATAATACAAAGTAAGAAAATAAATGAGAAACGAAGTGAATTGTGGATTTATAATTCTGTGAATGAACACTATCTGCATGCTTGTTCTGCCTATCTGGGACCTGCAACAACTGCAATGATTGAATCAGTTCAGGTTAACACACAACAGATATCGAGGTGAGAGATTAAATATGCTTAAAAATTGTGCTAAGACACAATTTACCACTGGGCGTCTTTAATCTTCACTACACATTACTGGCTTTGACTTTGTGTTTGTGCCATCCTTTTCATCACCCTGTGCAGGCCAGGGTGTTCACTCTCCATTCCGACATCTCACCACTCCGACTAGTGGCTTCCGCGTGCGGTTAGGGTTAGGGTTAGGGTTAGGTATAGGGTTCGTCAACGTCGGAAAGGCGACATGTCGGAAAGGAGAAATGCACCCGCAGGCCAGGTCTTAGGATCCAGACAACATGACCGACCAGGTGAGCTCTTCTACCAACCACACCTGAGGGCTGTTTCTTTAATCACATGAGCCCTAGCGTCTCTAAGCGAACATTCTGAAAATGGCAGATCTGGAAGCTCACAACATGACGCGTTGTGAGCTTGTAGATCAGCTGTTTTCAGTGAAGGGATTTGGTGTAGAGGGAAAAAAAGGAACAGACCAAGTAGGCCGAGCCCTGGGGGACCCTGGTGAACCAAGTATATTATCTTATATTATCCATAGCGCTACTATTTGACAGAAGTTAAACAAATTCCACTAGTTACCTTTTTTAATTAAGCTTGAATTAGTTAGTGTGTGTGTGTGTGTGTGTGTGTGTGTGTGCGTGCGTGCGTGCGTGCGTGCGTGCGTGCGTGCGTGCGCGCCTGCTTCTGCCACTTGTATTTAGTCTCCCTGCTCTTCTATTGAGACATTAGATCGTGTCAAAGGTCATGTCTCACCTAGACACAGGATCTGACACGAATTTTAACCCGATGGTCAAGATTCAATTTATCCCCTGAGCAAGCAGGCAGGCTCTATTAGCTCAATGGTAAAAATGTCAGCACTTGCGCAGGAAACCGGGTTCAAATCCGGGGTAGAAAAGGAAACATGGCGGAGACATAGATTGGTGAAGCAATAGGAAGCACCGCACAAATCCGGGCGGCTGGGTTTGGATCCGCCCTTCAAGACCATCAATTGGGCTCGTTCTTTCAGTCTATCCCGGTGGTGGCTCATCACTGGCAGGTGAGCCAGTTGGGTACCATAGCAGTGGCAACACAGCCATGTGTGGGGAGGGTAAATTGGCAGAAAAACTAAATTAGGACGTTCACACTGTCCACCCATTTGGACCTGGAACACCTATACGTTGTTATACCTTTCAAGCCGGGAACACCTCTGTGCGTAGCTGTATACACTACAGCATATAGCAGCATTAATCTTTGTAAATCTTTTGAATAAAAATGTGTTTTTCAGATAACTTAGGTCAGGATTTAGAAGCCGTTTTAGAATCGGTCTCAGGTCTAAATGGGTTAATAAAATAAAACAAATAGACACATTAAAACATATTAGAAAGCTTATGTTTCATCTTCTTTCGTGCATCATCCTCAAATGTCAAACTCAGTGTCGTGTAGCCAAACCAATGTCTCTGGTCCCCCTTGGAGAGGCCGGCCTCCAAATGTTGTCTGTACAGGGGACAGGTGGCTATCATGTGCTCGGTAGCCCACTCAGGTTCGCCGCTCGCCAAGCCCCACTTCTTCATAGTTGATTTGAAGCAGCCGACCCCAGTACGCAAGCGGTTAAGCGAGTCCATTGCCTTCTACTTTGACACCATCTCCCAGGTGGTCACAGTTGTAGCGGTGGGCACGTGGCTGTAGACAAGTCCTCCGGGATGGAACGGAGCATCTCTAGTGCCGTCTTATTGTACATGTGGCGAGTCTGTTTGGTGGTGCCGTTGTCATCGTAGTGTCATGCAGGATATGCCAGTAGATGTATCTGGGATTTCCTTGCTAGTTTGATGGCAGCAGCCTCTCGCCGGAGGCCGGCCTGGGCAGTTCCTGCTAGGACTGGCAGGAAGCACACAGGGGTGAAGGGTTGACAGCATCTCTATGATGAAGGTCACCATTATTAAGTATACTCCCAGCTATTTCTTTGGCCTGAGCAGAGCAGCGAGATGGATCTGTAGGTCTTTGGATCTTCCACAGGGTTGTTTGGATTCCGCAGGGCTATGACAGCAGCATGGTGCTAGGTGTTAGGGAGCTTGGACCTAGGGGAGAAAGTACAGTGAGTTAAGAAGTGAGGGATGAAAACTCAACATTCTGAGTCACTAAGGAGCCTGCACCATCACATGCATCTTTCTCCTTCTAAAATAGACAGCATGAAACAAATATTTCCTTCCTCTCCTATTGCTCACTTGGGCATCGTAGTCATGCATAACCACCAGCGCATCATGCCACTTTGTTTTTGTATCACTCGCTGTCTCATGGCATGACAGGTAACCTTTATTTTTGGGTGGTTTCCGAGACCGCATTTCCCCGGTGATGAATGCTCATTCAAACGTGGAAATATGTAAAGCATCCCAGAATTTTAAGCATACCGACACTTACTAAAGTATGCTTAACTGTTCAAAATCAATCTTTGGAGCAAGTTTACAGTCCTGATCAAAGTGCTGACAGTGTATGATGCACTAGGACTTTCCAGACACAGTCATAATTTCAAGTTTATTATGATTTTATTATGATGGTATTTCAGTTCCGATGAAATCACAGCTAAGTTATGAAGCAGGGCACCCTGTTTGTGCCTGCTATGGTAACCTGAGAGATGGATCTCTCTCTCTCTCTCTCTCTCTCTCTCTCTCTCATTTTTGATAACACCCTTCCCCTCTCCTTGTCTGTTCTTTCTCTCTCTACCTCTCTCCCTTCATGCTTCGATCTGTAGCCGTGCAGCTGCGATGAGCATAAATAGGCATATTAGAAATATTCAAATTGGTCCACGCTTGTGGGAGCATGAAAGATGTATAACCTTCCATCTCCTAAATTCCTGCACATGCATTAGCCTTCCTGCGGTCTCACTGCATTAAACCCGTGCCATGTCTGCATCATCAGATCAGCTCAATTGTGGAATAGATACATTATTGAAGCTCTGCAGAGTAGAACAGAATCTCGGTGGGTTAGGCCTGAATTATACTTTGTCGTACGATGGGGTCACTCACTAAAAGTAGATGATCTAAAAGCTTGTAACTCGTCGCGATGTGATCCGTTGTGAGCTTGTAGATCGGCTGTTTTCGGCAAGCGACGGCATCTGCAAAACTACTGTACTTGGGCACGGGCCCTGAACAATCAGAATCAGCTTCATTGTCAGATCACAGATTTAAAGGTGTAAAGAAGTTCACATTAATTAAATTAAACGTTAAAATGAACATTCTCTGAAATGTGCCAGCCCTCTTTGCAGGGTTCAAAGTCATAACAAAACCCCACCAGGTCCATCAAGCCTTCGGAAACAGTTTGATAAACCTCAACATTAGAGTTGTACGTTCGCCTTGTCCTCACACCAGTAAACATTCTGTCTCATGTTGTTCTTGAAGCTATGCTTTTGACCCCAGTACAGTAGTGCTAGTGGGCTGAGTCCACTGAGGGTTCAAGAAAGTTCAGCATAAGGGTTGAGGCCTGTCTGCAAGCAGCCAGAGACAGACATCGAGGCCCCAGGCTAAGATAGAGCATTGCAAACATAAAAACACGCCAAACCCCCCCCCCCCCAAAAGAACCTTAAATTGACATCCTGCCCCAGAGCTCCAGGGCAACATACAGAATGTATGGAGGTCATAGTGATGTTGCATCACGACTTTTAAGTTGGCCAAGAACTAAGTCATGTAAGGTGCTCACTAAGAGGATCTTATTCTGCACTATAGAGCTGGGAGTCTCAGTGAGAACCTGGGCAAGGCTATCCTCTCTGATTAGGACCAACATGATTATTGTTTGGTAATTGTCATTATTTTTTATTTTGTTTAGACTTAATCCCAGTTTGGTGAAAAAAAAAGATTTAGTAGTTTCTATTCGTTTTAGTGTTCATTTTTTGTAATAGTTGAAAAAGAAAGATGATGTGAAATAAAAACATCACACTATCACCACTATACCAAAATGTATTTACTGTACAGTCAAGACAAAAAACAACTATGAAAGACCACAACAATAAAAGTAGCAGTCCAAAAGATGCAGACTTGTGTGAGCTTTTCAAATGGACTTTAAGATTTGAGGGAAATTGCCCCTTGAGAAATGTTCCACATATTTTATCACCTTCCACTACAAGGCACTCTTATCTGTGACACAGTCTTCAAAGTAATCCCAAATGGGACTCGGGCACTTTCTCCAGACTACGGCCACTGCTATGATGCCAGCCATAGACTGATTGGCAACACATCATGGACTGTGAAGTGCCGACAGCTGGCATAAAACTGGCACAGCTATCAAATCGGAAGAAAGATCATATCGACTCAAAATACTGTTCAATTATTATATAAATTGACAAAGATGAAAATAAATGAGCAGACAAAATTGGAACTTTCCTGATATGATGAAATTGGTAAACCACGTGAAAATGCATTTTCTATTTATTAAAGAGCTACTGGCCGCATTATGGCCAGTACGGCATGCCTTTGAGACCGAAAGTTGAAAGCAGTAATGCTCGTGGCTCATCAGAAAATGGAGGGAGGTGCCCATGAACGGGGACCCTGTGATTATTTAGGCTCACAAGCTGTTAGCGCGATGGCTTTTTAATCGTTGCTAATGGAGTTCTCCCTGAACACGAGCACCCAGTGGGAGTTGGGAGAATGAGTGCTGAACTCCTCCTCTCAATCGCTTCATCACTTACACAAAAGTCGAGCCTCCTGTCCTTCATTTTCTTTGCCTTTCTATCCCGCCACCCCTATCCATTTTGTCCTTCAGCTGCAATTATGTTGCAGAGTGGCTTTTGGGTTTAATAGAATTCTATCTCCAACGCCTTTTCAAAAGCCAACACAAACACAGTATTGCACTCTGCTGCGGCTCGTGTCAGCCGGGGGCAACATATCAGATGCTGAAGTGGCTGTTTAGAGAGAAAGTAAATCAGTCAGGGAATGATAGGTGAGCTCAGCTCCATTTTAACTCATTCACTGCCAGACTTATTGCTGGCCGCGTTTGCCCACTGCCAGAGATTTTTCATTGAAAAAAAAAAAGTACTCAGGAGCTGAGATATAGAATTTTTAAGCTTTAAGTTAACAAGGAAGTGGATGGGAGTCTTTTCCTTCGAAAAATCATATCTCCTTGGTCTTTGGGTCAAAAAAAAAAAAAAAAAAAAAAAAATTGGAAAAATTAATAATTACGTTTTTTACGTCAGTGGCAGGATTGGTAAACGGGAATAATTACGTTTATTACGTCAGTGGCAGTGTATGAGTTTGATGGCAACCTAGGACACTCGTGCTGTTGCTTGTTGGGTCTTTTTCTATTGCAGTTTTTCCTCAATTGTTTTGGCACAATTTTAAAATGATGCTAAATATATTTTGTAAATCATGTACACACACTACTGGGAATTTGTTCATAACAGATTTGCATTTCTCATTATTTTAAATAAATTGCAAATGTTTTAGCACATCTATACAATTGCAAAATGACTATCTTAATGTCTTGCTGATCAAAACAGATTATGTTGCTTCTCAGTTCCTGCATTCATTATTTCATTATGTAAGTGCACAATAGCCCAAGGAATTGTCAGAATATGTCATCTGGTATACATAACATGAAGTAGTAATACTGTGTCTTTGTGATGTCTGCTAAATTGTTAAATTGCCTGTCAGCTAGGTCAAACTATGACTTCACTAACGAATGGGGAGTTTCTCACTTCAACCAATGCATGACACTGCATGTCAAGTTAGCTGACAGGTACTGTTCATGAGGATGGATGTTTTATCCATGCCTCTGGATTCTGAATTAAATATGTGCAAATATATGCATTTACTTTTGGGAAATGTAGACATGTTTGATGAATCACAATTTAACAATTCAATACAAAATGTATGTTAACAGTATTAACCCTAGCATCCCTATTTTGGGCAAATTTTCAACATTTGTCAAAAAGGTTCTTCCAAAAGTTTTCCAAAAAAGATTCTTTGTTAAATTAAAATAAATATATATATATTTATATATAATATTAATATAATATTAATATTATATAAATATATAATATTATATTGATTTCTGACCAGGGGCAACTGCCTGCTCAAGGAAGAGGATCTGTGGTATTGTAGTTAGGGGTAGACAGCAGAACAGAGGACAAAGACATAGAGATGTCCCAGATGAAATATGGGTCACAATTGTGGAGCATGTAATTAACCATGGCCTTACAATGACAGAGGCTGGTCGCCGAGTGCAACATAATGTAAACCATGCTACGGTGTCTTCAATTATCCAAACGTTCCACAGGGAAAACAGCTATGTGCTCAGTCAATATTGGAATTATACATGTTACAGTATTCCAGTAATAGCACTACCGTAAAATTACAGTTAAACTAGAAATACGGCATCAAGGTTTGTATGCCTCCGCCAACCATTTGCCGTTTACATCCGTGTCTGTCCAAAGGGATTTAATGAACGTATTGTGTGAGGTCACAGTGAACTTTGACCACCTACAGTACTACTTACGAATCAGTTCATCCTTGCGTTCAAGTGTATGTTTGTGCCCAATATCATGACATTACCTCAAGGCGTTCCTGAAATATTGCGTCCACAAAGTTGGGATGGACCGACGGACAGCTGGCCCTGACCAATTTGATGTCCTAGGCAGGATTGTGGCTGCTTCCCCTTGCATTACAGTTAAATCCATCATCAGCTGTTTGTGTTCATATAGCTACAATGACTGTATGGCTTTATGTCTTTGACTTGATGCAGGGCACTCCACAAGGATGTGGACTAGGTAGTGATCAGTGGGGAAAAGTAGCCAACTAAGTAGCCAGCTAGGGAGTTCAAAAAGTTGTGGCTGCAAAAGCCCAAATTTGGTAGCCTCTGGCACATTCTAATGCCACTATTCCATCATATATAGTATACACTGATCATAATTAATGCATATTTTAATGAGTTTGCCTAGCCAATTGTAAACACAGTTAATTATTGTAAAGTAGAATTGAGCCTCTTGTGCGTTTCAGCCCACAGTCTGTAAACAGCTGTTAATATGTAAAACCCATGCCTATACATACTCCTTAGACCTTACATTAAACATTAGGCCTTATTTGGATATTTTCTTTTTATTTACATAAAATAAAAAGAAGTGACACAAGTGACAAGTGACACGGCTCAACAAGACCAAAAATTGCTTTCACTCCCAAAACGTACACATTTGGGGATGCTTTTTCATATTTTGTGTTCTTTCAAAACTACATACATATGAAATAAATTAAATAAAATACAACCCTGACTTTATGTGCGCCCCCTCAATACCATGACACCCTAGGTGACCGCCTATGCCTAGGGCCAACTCTGGATGAACGGATGGATGGATGGACGAACGGACGGATAATCGGACAACCCGAAAAAAAATAATACCTCTGGGAAGGGCTGGCTACCGGAGGAGGCAATAGAATTATGTAAGAATCAGAATAAAGTCAATGCATGTCTGAGACTCATACTGTAAGAAATACACATGCGTTTTTATATATAAACCGCTCACAAAATGTAAGGAAACTTGAATTTGGCCCCTTTACTTATACCAATCAGTAAAGTGTTATATATCATTTTTATCGGTGATTAGTCACCTTTACAACGAGGTACAGCTTGTAAGCATCGGGCATTCATGGAATGAGCAACACAGGCAAACGTGTGGGTAGCGCCGAGCAAAAATGTGCCAAAATGGCCTGTTAGACTTTTCTGCTGACATTCAATGTCGTGACATTCATGACATTCAATGGGCTTCAGCTGTGTGCCAGTCACAGGTATGTGACTGCCTCACAGGTGAGTGACTGGCACCTGAACATGGGTTCTGCAACTTTGTTGAGTTTGTGTATGCTCCAAGCAGCAACACTGCCCCCATGGAAAGATGCCACTTTTGTCAGGATAAGGCCTGTGCAACAGGGCAAGTGAAGCTGGTGTTCCGTTATGCAGAGTGACAGCATTATTTGTTGTTAGCCCTGGTACCATTTCCAAACTTAGGACTAAGTTCTGTGAGACAGGTGAAGTCAACAAGGAAGACAACAACCCAGACCCCTTGCTTCACTGAGGAACCATAGATTTACAGGCAAGATATGCACAACGGTACCAAAGACAGATGTCAAAGTTGCAGGGCCCATGCTCAGGTGCCAGTCACTCACCTTTGACTGGCACACACCTGCCTGCAAATGGTACCAGGGCTAAGACCAAATAATGCGTAATCTGCGTAACGGAACACCAGCTTCACTTGCCCTATTGCACGGGCCTTATCCTGAAGGGACAAATGTGGCATCTTTCTATGGGGGCAGTGTTGCTGCTTGGAGCATACACAAAGTTGCAGAACCCATGTTGCAGAACGCAAAGTTGCAGAACCCACCTCTCAGCAGGTGTGCGCTGGCAGGTCGCTCAAAACAAGAGCGATTACCAGCAAAAGCATATTGGGTGATTTTGCCACATTTTTGCTCGGCGCTACCCACACGTTTGCCTGTGTTGCTCATTCCATGAATGCCCGATGCTTACAAGCTGTACCTCGTTGTAAAGGTGACTAATCACAGATAAAAATTATATATAGCACTTTACTGATTGGTATTAGTAAAGGGGAGATATAATGGCCCAAATTCAAGTTTCCTTACATTTTGTGACCGGTTTATTATAGTTTACTGTGGTGAACTGTGTAACAATGTCCATGTGAGTACAATGTGTAATGTAAAACACTGTACTGTTCAAATCAGCATCTGAATATTATTCAATTTGGTACAGAATATAGCATTAAGTTAGCTGGACAAAAATCATATTCTAGTACATTAAGCATTCAGTTTCAATTAAGAAATAGGACAAGACTGAACTGTAGCTATAAGAATCATTTCCAGGGTCCACTGCCACAATAACAAAACATCTAAACACAAAACCACATGTTTATATGACGCCAAAGGAACTTAGACTTTTGAGGGGCAATTAACTTTTATATGAGACAAGTTTGTTTTGAAGCATGATTTAAACATTTTGGGTAAGTTATGAATTTGCAGGTGAGTTACTACAGTATGGTGGTGTATGGTGGTCTGTATGAGCTATTTTGACAACTGCATCTTCTGCATTAACACTGTTTCAAATAAACAGTCAAAGAAACTGAGAACAACACTGGCTTCCTAGTGGATCTCTGACGCCATATTGATATCAGATTAGAATATTTGGGCACGACTGACCTGTTGATCGGCGGGATGGTGGATCTGAGATTATCAATGAAAAATATTCCTTTTATTATTTTTACTTCCTTGGCCAACTGGTAGTGTGCACACTTAACGCTATAAAAAAATAAAATGCCCGAAATAGGGATTTCTATTTTACATCAAAACAGATAAGGCCTCACCCTGTGAGAATCAAGAAAACTAGAATCTATAGAATCTAAACGGCTCAACCTCTAGGTGCCACACCAAAAAAAAAACTGTAAACACCACCGACTATTGACAGCAATAGCATTTTCCACCCTAATCTGTCCTTCTCTAGGTTTCCTTCTATCGCCTGTCAGTCAGTCAGTGTTGCCAGATTGTGTGAGAGAAATAAGAAACCAGTTCTGTGAATACAAGGCCAAAAGATATATATAGGCCACATGAGCACTCTAGCCCACATTGGCCATTTGAAAATAACCGATCTACCAGCTCACAACGCGTCGCGATGCAATGCGTTGTGAGCTTGTAGATGTACAATCATCAAAGAAATATCTTAAAAAAAGTGAGAATTTAGAAATATTTTCAAATCCACAAAATCTTGTATGGGGGTCTCTGGCACAACATAGTTTCAGAAGGTTGGGTCTAAGGACAAATAAGTTGGGGGTCCAAGCCCCAAAAAAACGCAACCTGCAACTATCAATAATTTATACGCAACTTTACAGAAAAAACAAGCCCAAAGTCGCTTATAATAAGCAGACATGGCAAAACTGCTGTCAGTCACTTGTCTGGGTCCACTTTAACTCAAGACATCCTGCTGTGGTCAGGTGTACTGCTCCACCTCTCTCTCTCATAATAGTCTTTGCACCCACCAGTGTGTGTTGACTGTGGATAGGAGCTGATGAGTGGTCTTCGAAAGGCCTGTGTGTTGGAGAGGTGTGCTGCACTGAAAGAGCCCCCCCCTCCCCCCTCCCCTCTCTGTGCTCTGAGTTGAACTGTGAAACACAGGGGAATGTGGATGAAAACTGAACAGAGAGCTGAGAGACAACGTGCCGTCGAGAAAAAAAAAGGATTAAACACATTAAAGCGAAAGGACGGAACTGCAAGTGGAATAAGTTGATCTTTGCAGTTTGCACCTATTGCTGCACATTGCATTGCTGTTTTTCGCTACATTACCTCATGCCACCTGAACTCGGCTGGCTTTTGTTGCGAGTTGTTGCAAAGTAACTGACTCACTTCATGATGTCACAACATGGAACACTCTTTACTCAAAACGACTGGGATCAGTTTCAATGGCAAGATCTCAATACTGTAGTAGAATAACTTTTGTTAGAAAGGAAAAGAAAAGTGGAGTTTAGACGTCAGGGTTGGTGTTCAATGCATCTTTCCTTATGCAACATCCCTGGATGCATTTGATGATGACATGTTCTAATATAGCTATGAAAAAATGGAGAACATTATATTATTGGTTTAAAAAAGGATCTCTTAAATTTGCTAGTGATGCACAAGTCGACTCACACCCCTCCGGATCCCACCCGAACCCCAACCGATTATCACGGGTTCAGGCGAGCCGGGTTGTTGATTAACCCATATTTTTCCGGGTGGGGTGGGTCCCTCATAATGGGTCAGGTTTAAAATACAATTATTTGGACATCACTACAGAAATGGTACAGCAATGGAAATACTTAAGTGTTACAACTTACTTACTTTACACACACACACACACACACACACACACACACACACACACACACACACACACACACACACACACACACACACACACACACACACACACACACACACACACACACACACACACACACACACACACACACACACACACACACACACAGCAAGCTTAGAAATAACCCATTAATCAGAAATCACTTCCTTTTGGGAATTCTTTGCCTTAAAAAATTGCCTTTTTATCATAATTACCCCAAGCAGTATATCTTTGATATCTTATGATAATCTGTACTCCAAAGTATATGAGGTTATCTAGTCCAGCCATCTGATGAAATGTCTCTCTGTGGTCTTTTTGAATATCCTCAAGGAGCCTCCTTTGCTATGTGCTCAGAGTCCATATCTCTTACATCATCTTGACCGCTGTAGCGAGATATTAGAAATCCATACGCTCTACAAAATGATGTATGACTGGCTGGCCATGGAATTGACTGGCGTCCTGCTGCACCGCTGCACGTTTCCTCATCTGGGGGAGGAGGCGGAGAATGTTACGGCCAAAAGATGAAGAATAATTTGCACATTCAGTGCGTCGGAAAAGGTCAGGCCCATAAGGGGGTTTCAGGAGAAGGGACTATTACCTCTTATGAGAATTGAGCGACAAGAGCAGTGGTGGAAAGTAACTAAGTACATCTAGTCATTTTGAAGTACTTTTATTTGAATATTTCCATTTTCTATAAATTGCTTTGCAGATGTGATTATTATTATACAAAACACACATTAACTGATAAATGATTATGTATTTTTAAAGGTTATGCTATCCAGCAGCATACTGTATAAAGTAATTAAAATCAGACTCAACTTTACCAGCTGCAACATTTAAGTGATGCTTCTAAATCACTAACCTACGTTTTCGGAAAAACTCAATTTGTATTTGACAAAATAAAAAATAAAAATAATGCTATATCAACAACTAATTTGACACAGATGCTGTCCCGGATTAACTCTTCCACTACCTTTTCAAGTAGTCACACAATATTTATCTCCAGTATGATCAATCCGATCAATCTGTTCGCTTGTTATACGCCGTTGAAAATAGCATGTCTCGCCAAAAATACATAGTAAAACACAGGAGCCGAGATACAGGCGATTTACCAAATACTTTAACCAGGACGTGAATGGAACAGTAAATCTTCAGATCACGTTATCTCCTGGTTCTGTGTAGAAAGAAAATATATATATTTATTTTTCTCCAAAAAAGTTGTCATAAGTCGTCCTTGGCAGTGTAAAGGTGTATAAGTTACAACAGGTCTAAATGGGTTGCACTACTAATTACTCATTCTGCCAACTTTTATGTTTGTTAAAGTATTTTGATGCCAACACTTTTGTACGCTGTATGTATGTTGTTTTTGTATTAGCATTGTAGCTAGAGACTGCAGCATTTACTGTACCGTATGGTGACGTTGACAAGTAGTGCAGAAATAAACCCAATCAGCCGCCTTTGGGTCTTTCTTCTAGACTGCTGTTTCTCAACCATTTTAATTTCAAGGGCCCCCAGGTTGATATGCATTAGACTACGGAACCCCACAATTTCTTTTAAATCTCTGGGACCCCAAAGTACATGGTAAAATCCTCAGTGCTTACACTGAGTGTACTAACCAAATTGCAGGTCCATTTGGTTCCACTTGTATACCCTAAAGTTACAGACCGATAAGGGTAGATTTGGACCCCTGGTGGTCCAAATGTTGGACCAAACATTGTTCTAGACTTTGGCTGTAGAATGCAGTTCTACTCTCTCTCTGTCCTAACTGAACCCTGTGTGAACGCTAACCGTATTCAGCACTCCTGTGAGGCGTGACAACCATGTTTAGCTTCAGTGTGAACGTGGCATCAGTGCACTGAGGGTGTACTGTAGTGTGCGGTAGGATTCTGTTTCTCCATGTGTGTGTGTGTGTGTGTGTGTGTGTGTGTGTGTGTGTCCGGGGCTACAGTAATCTCACAAACCACTGGACCAGTCAACGGCACATTTCTTTTGCATGCTGCAAGGAAGTACCTCCTTTTTTCACATATTTTGTACATTATGTGAAATAATTGACTCAACCACTTAAACCCGGGGGTCCCCCAGGGCCCTATACTGCTCCTTTTTTCCCTCTACAAGTTCTCTTTTCGAAAATAGCATATCTACAAGCTCACAACGTATCGTGGTGTGAGCTCGTGTGTCTTCTATTTTTGCCAAATGATCACTCCAGAGTAGGGACGCTAAGGTTCCTGCGGTTAATTACTTTATTTTGTAATGGAACCTTGCCCACATATACTGTACGTCATCATAGTTAGATCATAGATGACTGTCATAGACTGGCCACACTTCCTGCCGGAGTGCATGAACCGGAGTGCATGAACCCCATGACCCTTACAGGGTCCATTTAGAATCTGAGTGTATACAAATGGACACTCTCTGGACATAAAAAAGACTTCCACCATGTTCCGTTTCCAACATACAGACAAGTGTGCCAATGGTTCCACAGTCTAGAGGAGAACCTGACAGAACTACATACAGGGTTAGTTATGACAGCAATGATGTCATTTACTGACTCTGATGCCCTACACATACATCTATACATAAGATTGTGTTGCACTGCAGAGCAGGTGGGTACCCCAACACTAACAAACATCTGGCTTGCACTGGAGCTTCTTGGAGCTCTCAATTTCATTGCAGCTTTCTAAAACATCCCCTTTGTCATTGTTTCTACCATTAAAGCCACAGAGTGGCGGGGGTAGCAGTAGAAGGAAAGAGGACTGGAAACGACAGGCGTAGGAACGCGGCCAGTTCAGAAGCGAGAGTAGATGATAGTGGCTCATTGCTTTCCGCTCTCCTCTTAATTAACACTGAGCCTGCTGCCTTAACGGCCACTCGCTCTGTACCTCCCTACCTCCCTGTACCTCTGTACTGCTCTCCTCCCTCAGTGCTCCTGCCTGTTCATCATTAGCATGGAGCTCCCTGCCTTAATGTTCCTGGCAGCTTTTGTGTGCAGTCGTATCTTTGACTGATCTATCTCCTGCACTTGGCACACTCTAACTAATGAGAGTAGTAGAGAGAGAGAGAGAGAGAGAGAGAGAGAGAGAGAGAGAGAGAGAGAGAGAGAGAGAGAGAGAGAGAGGTGAGGGGGTTGGAATGGGGGCCAAATGTCCCCACAAGTACAGTAATACAAGAGCACACACACACACACACACACACACACATACACACACATGCTCGTGAACTTCTCTTTCCAACCCCAACCCGTAGAATTGGAGAAATAGACATTGTGAGGACCATTTTCTTGGTCTTCACAAGAGAAATGGTCATTTTATGGTTTAAAAAGATTTTGGGGGGGTATAGGCTTACAATTAGGAAACTTGTCGCAGTGCGAAGCGTTGTGAGCTTATAGATCAACTATGTTCGGCTTTAGTGTTAGAAATGGCAAAATAACCTGTAAAAATGGTAATCATAAAATTGCAGATGTCCTCACAAGTATAGCAATTCAAACATGTGTGTGTGTGTGTGTGTGTGTGTGTGTGTGTGTGTGTGTGCGCGCTCGCGTGCGTGTGTGTGCGTGCGTGTGTGTGCGTGTGTGCGCACGCGTGCATATAAATGTTGTGCTGGGAAGGGGTGTGACAGTGGTACTGAGAGAGCCCTTCAGACAGCATTTTGTTAAGAGCCAGTGCGTGTGTCTGTGCCTGTGCATATACACTACGTGCAAGTGTGTGTGTGTGTGTGTGTGTGTGTGTGTGTGTGTGTGTGTGTGTGAGTGTGAGTGTGTGTGTGTGTGCGCGCGCGCGTGATTGAATTACTCTACTCTTTTAGTGCTGGTCCCAGGGCAGGCATCTGCGGAGGCTGTTCGGTAACTGCTGCATATGCCGTCTTAATCTGTTTCCCCCACTGTGCCAGGTGTGTGGGCAGCAAGGACACCCAACTCCTCGCCAGTGGAAACCTGGAGCTCCGGAGGCCAGGCTGGAACAGAACAGAACATCGGAGGTATAAATCCTCGGTGTAATTATGTCGTTAACAGAGACAGAACAATAAAGCTTTGTGTTGACGCGTGCTGTCGCAGAGGCTGTGGCTCAAGCTCAGGCAACCCCCCCCACACACCTCCCTTCACCAATCTCACAGTTTATGATTATCATGGCTTCTCGTCACCGGATGTAAATCCAAGAGCATCAAAAAATGGAAATAAAACGATGAACGATCAGCAGGGATGGATTGGCACTACGAAGCAGCCTTGGGCTTTACTGTAATTGGGGCCAGGGTCGTATAACAGAGCCCCCCCATGCTGGTCTCTGCACCCCACAACAGCCATGGTCCATTTCTGCCAGCCCAGCAAATACTGCATACACAGGCTAAACTATAGCCAGGCATTACTAGAGAATATACTCACAAATAATAGATAGTGCACCTCCTGTTGGCAGATACTCATTCCATAGGCTGCCATGGATTGTGATTACAGACTCCCGGGCTTTCCATGTAAAATGGCTGCGGACCGTTATTATTGTAGTTATTGTTGTTTCTATCTCTCTCTCTCTCGCTCTCTCTCACTCTCACACTCTCTCTCTCTCTCTCTCAGGACAGGCAAAGTGTGGCAAAGTGAGGCAAATATAAAAAGATTTGCAAGTTCCGCTAAGTGCCCAAAGTTTTGCTGTGCTGGTGGCGGCAGCTGGGCAATGTACAATAAAAGATAAACAGAAGAGCTATGATATCAGGATAGCAAACTACGTTACTTGTTAACTAGTTGCTTGGTGGATGAAAGGCAGTGCATGGAGTTGTCTGGGGTTAAGTGCAATTCAATCATGCACTGCCCTTTTGTAGTGTCTTTCCTGACATCTTTAGCGCTTCAGTTTGTTTATTTAACCAACCAGCTGTTTATTAAATTAAAGTGGCATCAGTTGCTAGATAACAAACAATGATTGTGATATAATGATAGTCGATTTCGTCAATTTTGAATTGACTGAGAAAGTTGGAAATAGCCTAGGTAGATCAAAATCGGGTTATATTGAGCTGCTATTTACTGCACATTTTCTTTTCTTTAGATTTCTTGTTCTTATATGAACCCTACTGATTTGTGTGACCTAATGTCCTTTCCTCTAGTGACACCTTTTGGCCAGCAGAGTGACAGCACTGCCTCTATAGGAGCTGCTAGGGGGGCTTCCCGCGGTGCTGGCCAGCAAGACTGTGGGCGCACAAAGCCAAATTCCGGACATTCATGGACTAGGAAGAACGGCGAAACGCTCATGGACAAACTAGTCTGAGTCACATTAGGGCTTACGTGAGCAATCAAAAGTGTCTAAGTTACTGCATAATTAAGTGAGAGGCCATGCTAAAACCCAAAGGCTAGTTATATTGTCCAGTTTCTATTTCTTAACTTTCACAGCGACGATCCAGGAATTTAAATGTTCTCACTTTGTGCCATTATAGGACCTGCAAGTTTCATGCTAAGTCCTCGGGGGAACAAAACAAAACACAAACAAATATCAAATATCTAAAACTTACGTCTGATTTAGTCACACCTTTGAAGTGTCCCGACTCAAACCGTGAATGCCCTCTGTGTATAGTCGCACTTCAAAGTCTGCCCATGATGCTCAGTAGTTGCGCAGCACTTTTTGTGCACCGGAGGGAATTAGCTACAGTCTGTCACCACAAAAACAGAAAAAGAAAACAACCTTCCTTTGATTCTGTGTCTGCCGTTGGAAGCCTGGAAGGCAGGAGGGCCGGCCCCTGTTCCAGACCCCTTCATGCATGGCATGTCTTTCATTGTATGTCGGGAGATCAAATGGAATAAAAAGGCAGCGGCTGCCTGACAGATAAACATCTCTGTGACCGGTGCTTATACGGACGTGTTTATTTGAAGTGGTGAAACCCTTACATCTCTTTCTCACTATCTCGATCGACGATTATCTTCACAAAATTGCATCTCTTTAGTCCGCTCCGTGTTGCTTCGAGGCAACCGAACAGCTTCCTGTGCAGGGAGGAGAGTAGAGGATGCGGAAATAATACGTTTTGTTGTCTTCTGTTGTTCCGTCTGCAAGAAACTTAGAAGATGGCTGGTGTCTTCTGTGAGATAATGCTTTTAGTTTGATGTGGTCAAGGTTTCGCGGTTGGCTGGTGTATTGTAAACAAGCACACACATAACACTCACAGTGTAACAGTGTGGATGGTATTTTCCACGTGAAGCCCTTAACCACTTAACAACCCTATAATACTTTGTTGACCGGGGTCCCCAGTGGTCTGTACTTGGACGCCTCCTTTTTCCCTCTATACTAAATCACTTCACTGGCAATAGCTGATCTACAAGCTCACAGCGCTGTGAGTTGCGACACATTGTGAGCTTTTGGACCAGCTATTTTTGCAGAATTCATGTGTTTAAACAGTGCCTGGAATAATTTAAAAGATGCTACATCAGTGTCTTGAACTGAAATTCTACTTGAGCAACTGTGAGCTGTTTTACATAAAATAATCCTCAAAACACAGCTAAGGCGAGAAATAGAACTTCACATAAGAGATGAAATGGCAAAATGGAATGAATAACTTGTTCTTTAAATTGTCGTTTGTTACGTGCCTCTATGAATCCAATTGGAATTGGACTGAATCAGGCAACAACCGGATGGTTTTGTTTCTTCTGAGAATACATTTTGTTCGCATATCCATGGAAGCAGCTACAGTATGAGGCTTACACACACATGAGGATTTAATATAATAACCTTTTGACAGTGTAATTTCAACATGAGATACAGTAGCCAGAGGCCATCTGATAGACCAGTATAATATAGGAAAATTACAGCGTAGCATCACAAATCCCCAGTGTGCTTCCATTTTTTATTTTGATTGATCTAGATTCACCTGCGTCAATTTAACTTACTGCAGATAGGAAATCCTCAAAAGCAGAATTTCCCCTGCGTGAATATACAGAAGCACATTCTGTCTGGACAAGGCTTGGAGAAGGGTTTCACAGGAGGATGAAAGAAGGATCAAACCCCTTGACCACATGGACCCTAGAGTCCCTATTCTGGGCATCTACAGTACAAGCTCACAAGGCGCCATGGCGTGTTGTATATCGGCTATTTTTGGCGAAGAGATAAGGTGTAGAGGAAGAAAATGAGTGGGCCAAGGATATACCCCAGGGGACCCCGGTCAATCAAGTATATAGGGTTTGAGTGGTTAAGACCACAGAGATAAGGACGTGAGGAGATAAGAAATCTGTGAAAATCCCATCAACAATCAAGGGCAGTGCAATCAACACTAAACATAGGAAAACCTCCGGCAAATACCACAGTGAATCAACGGTTGAACAACATGTTGCTCTCTGTTGGTCATTTTTCTATCCACTGTTAAATCAATCACAAACCCAATGTAACATGAAATAGCTTATTGTAGTTAGTTGTTGCATGAAGGCATTTTCCAAATGCCACATCCATACAAAGCTTTGTGCATGAATAGTACATCGATCGCAGGAGCAGCGTTTGAAAAATTTGCCAAGATGGGCTAGCGGGCAGTCAAAGATTGTGAGGGAAAATTGGTCACAGGGTCACAGCGCAGGGGAAGAACAGGGTAGAGAAAAATGTAACCTCGTCTTGGCATTGGCAGTCCCATCACTGGCATAAACCAAAGCTAACGAGCTGACCGAGCAATACTAAGACCAGTTCCAATGGTCTTGCCCCTGGGCTGACCTTGCTTTCCGACCCCTCTGAAGAGGTACACTGTGGGGTATCAGGGGGTATAATATGTGTGTGATGATTTAACACATTCCCTAATTACGGCATGTGATATGTGTGACTCTAAAAGACCTCCCCCGCTTCCCCCTTGTTGCGGTCAGTGGTGTGTAGCGAAGGGGAAGGGTTGTATGCAAATCAGAGTTGGCATTTGGTTCATTGCCACGAACCTGAAAGGTGAGGTGAGGGGGTTAGGGAGGGGAGGGCAGCCATTATCATAACTCATCTGACGGGTCGTTTCACCCCACATCTCTCTGGCCGGGGGGGACGGGGCGGGGACAAGATAGGGAGACAGAGTAAGAGGGGCAGACAGCGGTAGGGATGATGGAGAGAGAGATGTTAAGAAACAAAAATATATATACTGTATACAGTCAATGTAGGAAATGCACTTAAGACCTCTGGTGATTAGTAGTTTCGTTCCCTACCTATGTTGAATGCACTTATTGTACGTCGCTTTGGATAAAAGCGTCTGCTAAATGACTGTAATGTAATGTAATGTATATGAAGCCTATTTCTGACCAAAGATGAAACCGCTTTAATCTTGATTTTTACTTTGTTGTACAACGGTGCAGAAAATAGCTAATCTACAACATACAAGCTCACAACACGTCACATCCACGTTGTGAGTTTGTAGATCTTCTATTTTCGGCGAGCAACACCGTCGCACAACGGAGCATAAATTAAGCATCAGAAATGCAGCGGTCTGAATTACACAGAGACAGAGAGGGAGAGGAGGTGTACGTCTCAGCTCTGTCACGGTTCTGTGACTTTACAACGAGCTGCTTGTCACACTGCTGGTTTTTAATTGACATTAAAGCCCATTGACCAGCGTGTCAACCCTCATCCTCTGTCACCGTGTCTTGGTCCTCCTCATGAAAGGTCTCTTCCTGGCTCTCTTCCTCTCGTCACGCTCAACCCAAACGGTCTGTCATTTACATTATGAGGCGTCCGGGCAGAAGTGACAGGACAAGTTGACCGCGCGCAGGGGGGACGGGGACGGGGGGAGACGACATTTTGATGGCCAGTGGATCTTCTCAGAGTGGGTTTGGCTTGTAAAACTCCGTTCTGCCTCGCCGTCTGAGCAGACGGCTGCTTTTTACGTCAATGTGATATTTCACGGCCCAGTGATGCTCGTGTGAAAACCAATAAATAAATAAATGAGACGTCTGCCCCTTAAAGCGTAAAGAGCAGTGCTCCAACATGACAGATCTTATGGGAGTATGTGGAGGTGTTGGGGAAAAAAAGGGAGCTGAGAGTGATGTCTTTCAGGTCAATGTAAGGGGACTTATGATATACAATATGATATACTGTACAGCATGTATGGTGTTAGGAGATACGCTTGGCAGAAAGGGTGGTTTCTGATAACAACTGTACAGTGGTAAATCATTCTTTTATTTTTTGTCAAAGTAGAGATTTGGGTTGAGATAGTGGCAAAGCCGACTGCATGCATTCATATACATACACACACACACACACACACACACACACACACACACACACACACACACACACACACACACACACACACACACACACACACACACACACACACACACACACACACACACACACATATATATATACATATATATATATATATATATACACATATATATATATATAGAATAGATTAACGGCGGTAATTTTTTTTATCGCGCGATAAGAGTCCGCCGTTAACTTAGCCCGGTAACGGCGTTAACGGCCCGGCCTTAATATATATATATATATATATATATACATATATATATATATATATATACATATATACACATATATATATATATATATATATATATATATATATATATATATATATATATATATATACATATATATATATATATATATATATATATACAAACACACACTGTATATAAAACGAGTAAACATCAATTAAATAAATCAATACAATTAAATATAGATTTTTTTCCTTTTTCGCAAATCTGCTTGATGATTTGACCCTTTGACCCTTTGACCAGAGACTGACCTCACCTCAGCAGTTTACCTTCCTCTCCTTTACGCCCCACTTCCTCAAATCGATGAAACCATGGACTGCTGAGACCTCTCTGGCTGTAGCAGGATAAATGTGTGCGTGCGTGCGTGCGTGCATGTGTGTACAGTAGATGTGAAGTGTGCCAATATGTGTGTACTTGCACCTAAAGTAGTGCATGCCTTTCCAGAGTGAGTTAATGCACACATGAACGTGTGTGTGTGTGCGAGACACTATTTGCCTTTGCTGCGTGTCCTATCCTAACCGACCTCACAGGACAGCATGGTTCTCTGAGCAATCAGGGACAACATGGGTAAAGTGACCTGCAGAGGTCAGTGAATGGAGGATGTTGGATGTACAGTATTATTACACACTGCCAGTGCAAAGACACAAAAGAGTGAGTGTACACATATTATTATTAGTATATATTTTGTTGTCAAATTTTTAACTTTTATCCAAGGTGTCAAGTCATGACATCTTCTCTTATCTCTTATTCTCGCATCTCTTACAGTATATCTTTTCAGCCTGTGAAGATTGTAACTCTCTACAAGCTTGTTATAATGTAGGCCTGTCTAAAGTTCTATTCGTTTTGCATTGGGCCCGTCACGCTTGCTAACGATTCGGCACACAATGGACATGTGGTGTAGGACAAACAGGTCCCCATCTATCTAAGCATCTGGTGTCATACTGTGTTGTGTGTGTGTGTGTGTGTGTGTGTGTGTGTGTGTGTGTGTGTGTGGGGGGGGGGGGGGGGGGGGTAAAATGTCAGGGACACCAGATGCTGGAACAATGTTGGAAAAACTGCTTTTTCCCTCACCGTTTGATAGTGGGTCCAATCGTTCTGTTTCTGTCTCCATAACTGATTCCTTACTGAACTGGTACTTCATAAAAAAAATATTATCATTATAATACTCAAATTGAATTGAGTCTGTCTCTTAACTTGCTTTCTTAACCACTTAAACCCTTTATAACTTTATTGACTGCGGTCCCCCAGGTGTTTGTACTAAATAGCCGCTAGTTTTATTTTCACCAATGTTCACCTATTTTTTTCCGAATGTTCACCTATTATGACATATACCACAATAAGGACGCTATAGGGTTCATGCGGTTAGCGCCATCATTTTTGTTTCATCCATCTAAAAAGGCCATTCTAAAAAGTGAAAAACAATTAATTTAATTTATGTCAAACCAGACACAGGTGAATAGAAAGGCAGGAAGACCAAATACAACCACTATTATCTAAACGTATTACGTACATTAGGGACGGCCATAGCTGAGTGGTTAGTGAGCCCGCCTCCTAGGGAGCCAGAGGCCCTGGTTGCCCCAGGTACGATTCCAGGCCAGGCCAGCAAATGTGTCGATGAAATGAAATTTGTCCCTGAGCAAGACTCTTAACCCCTAATTGCTCACAGGCCCTCTTTGGCAACAAGACCGCAAGGACTTTCATGAACGGACCTGTTAACACATTAACCGCCAAGAACGTAGTCCTACGGTCCGTTAAATCCAACTGTTAAGCGCCAAGACCGTAGTGCTACGGTCCGGGTGCTTTTTCCTTTTTTTTTTTTTTTTTCAATTTTCTAGGGGGACCATTTTCAGTGTAACACCACCGGAAGTCGACGGGAGGTGCGATCCCGTTTTTTGTTTCCCGTCGGCCTCCATTCTAAGGCGCACACTAAAACCCATGTTTAACCTGTGGAGTTTTTTCTCCTCGCATTTCCCATGTTAACATAAACGGTCAGAACTCAAACATGGCGGCTCCGTTTGACACGTGGTCTGCACTCGTAGACACAGGGACATGTGCACGTTGTTTACAAACAGTCCATCGCGCCTTCTAAAGGATTTTAACGGGGCCTATGGCGACGTGAAAAAAACAAAAAACAACAATAAAACCTTGGCACTGGTGAGTACATTCTGAGATTAGCCCTTGGTAGTGGATGTGTTAAAGGAATTATCCTATTCACAAAAAAAAGTTACATAATACAGCTTTAAATTAATCCCTGATCAAAGTTTAAATTGGAGTTTAAAGTCTTGGAACAAAAGCATTACATTTAAATTAAGAGTAAATAATTAGTTCTATTTAATCCTGCTTAGTTTGAAACCAGGTTAAAAACAAACCATTATCGTTGCGATGCGATGAGTTGTGAACTTGAGGATGAGCTATTTTCCCATTTCTTTGAAAACTTGAAAATGTTAGATTTTTTGGGGAAAATATTCACCTGCAGTATAATGACATGCTCAAAATAGAGACACCAGGTAAGTACACAAGAGGAATACAGTATGTAACACTGAGTACAGCAGATGGACAGACAGATGCAGGACGGTAAAGAGCCATGCAACCGTGTATCATGCTGCCACAGTGCCAAAGCCATTTGAAGGACATGTACCTCTCTCTCTCTCTCTCTCTCTCTCCCAGTGGCAAACATGGCTGGCTCCGGATTCAGGAGTCGAGTTCAACAGTTCATGTCCTCTAAGACTGCTGGCCTGCTCCGCTCCACTCGGTCTGTCGGTCATGAGTGGAAAGAACATATTTCACACTTGTGCGCACTCGCGCGCGCGCACACACACACACACACACACACACACACACACACATGCGCGTGAGCGAGCAGCACGCATGTATATGTAAGTAAACATATCCAAATACAGTCACAACACACATACATACACACCATTTTCTCATGCACGGTAATCTACAATCCCCCCACCCCCCACACACACACACACACACACACACACACAGACACACTCGTATTACTATACTTGCAGCACTAACATTTTAGTGCTGCAATTGACATTTTTGGTTCTAACCCTAAAGCAGAAAATAGCAGATCTAAAAGCTCACAACCAGGAAAATGGTCCTCACAATGTTTTTTTCTATTCTACTCACAAGTATAGTAATACAAACACGCACGCACACACAACACAATATATAGATTTTTTCCACACGTCACCTGGCCCCCTGCTCCTCTGTAGACAGATTCTGCCAATTAGCGCTCACAATTAATGATGATGGTGAAGATGATGACCACTTAACTCACAGCAGCTTCTTCTTCCATGGCTGCACATCTCCCTGTCGTAGAGTGGATTGATGCTTGCCTCGCCACTGCTGTTTCTTAGCCTATTAAGCATTCAAGGAGAAATAACAGTTGTCCAAAAACCTTCCAAAAGATTGAAAGTAAGTGATCTACAAGCTCACAATGCATCGCAAAGCGACTCGTCAACTTGTAGATAGCCTATTTTCGTCGTGCAACACCCTTGTATGACTAAGTACAGTATGCAAAATGGCTAAGGGTCGAGTCTCACACTATCTTATGCTACAGACGTACCGAATATGCAGACAACGCATCTAGACTCATCAAGATACACCAAGAAGCACAAGACCCCAAAACTATCCGGCCTGTGGTCAGTGCTGTATTCTGTATGGATAGTATGTATTATGCAGTTTCGTTACACCAACGTTCCATTTGTACACTCTCAGAGTTATGGTGGTCCGTGGGCTAATGCAGGGGTTCTCAAAGTGGGGTTCGGGGACCGCCTGGGCCCTATATACATCAGCTATTTTCAAAAAGTCTTTAATGTTTTTGAAAATGTTTGAATGTTTTTGACATTTTTAACAACACAAATCTTGTATGGGGTCCTAGGCACACATTCTTTAAAGATGGGGGTCTGTGGCCAAATACACATTGATTTAGGGGTCCTTGACATGAAAAAGTTTGAGAAACACTGCGTTACTGCGAGTTGGGGGGTGCTTGATTTTTTATCGTCTGTATCGAACACGGCAGCAAAGTAAAAATCACATTTTAATCACACTAAATAGTATAATAAAAATGTGTTTATGAAAGCATTTGAGGCGAAAAATAGACAATGCCTTGATCAGCACTGCCTAGTGTGATATAGTTTGACCGGAGTTTCACGAGCTGGCCGTATTGCGGTGGATGGACCTCATTTGCACAACGTTTAATTCCAACCAAATTCATGCAAATTTCAGATATGGCAACTGACCAAAAAACCTGCCGTGTCGTATCCACCATGCACCGCGCAGTTGCTCTCCACAGAAAATGTATTGGATCCGTCGACTTGACATCCGGACCGCCTGATTCAGCGTGTCTGCAGCATCATTCACATAATGCTCAGATAGTTCCAGAACCTCCACAGTAAGGTGAAAGAGAAGATGTGAATGTCATACTGTTGAGGCTGCTGCATTGCTAGCATGACTGGAATTGTATCCGTCAAAAAAAACATGCATCTCAAGCACTTTTTTTCCCCACAGCGTTGAATAAACAGACCAGGAAAGAAAGAGCGAGCCGTGTAAATTGTATTTGTCACATGGAGTAAACTCTGGTGACTAGTGTAATCTAGGCCAGTGGTTATCAAAGTATGGTCCGGGGACCCCCAGGGGTCGTTGAGGGGATTCCAGGGTGTCTCCAGAAAAATGTGTTAATATAGTATCACAAGCAGTTTAACCACTTTAACCCTATTTTATACTTTAGCTATAAAAAAAAAGTGAATGGTGAAAATCTTCCAAAATGTTTAGATATACAAGCTCAGAAGATTTATAAGATCTTCAAGATCACAATGCATCACATTGTGTCATGCTGTGAGCTTGTAATCAACTATTTGTGCTCCTTTAGCTCGACACGTATAGGGCATTCATTTATAAAAAAAAGTTTAAAAAAAATAATAAAAAAAAAGGTTTTGCCTGACAGTGACGACATATTACATTAGAGACAACTTACTATAATTTCACATGCACATATTAAGCACATATTCACATGTGCACATATTAAGCTAGCAAAATGCATCTCCCAGTGACATTTCTACTAGTGCAGTGATATTTACAATGGATAATGGTTAAATGGACATCAAGGTGTCCCTGAGGAAGACTTAACGCCTAGCTGCTCCCCCCGTGCGCTCAACATGACCACCTTAGCAGCAGTTATCTGGGTGAAGCTGAAACTCAATTTCCACAGCGGGATCAGTGACAGTCTATTTTAAATGCCTATATGAGATCAAAGTCCCGATTGGCCCCTAAAAATGCCCCAGAAATTACTAAAACTACACTATTGATTGGACAATCCAATAAGGTTGATGCAAGCCTGGGTCACGGTAAGGACATAATGTCATAGCTAAAACAGATTATGTGCTTTTCACTCACACTCAGCACCGCACACCCTTTATTTACTCTCCAGATCTACATGATTCACGTGAATAACCTGGTTGACACTAAAAACACGGATTGTTGCCAAAAGGCGTGAGTTTGCAGGACAGGTAGGATAAAATCATTGATTAACAGTGTTCTTCCCGCCAAAGGCTTGATACAGTATTTAATAAAGCTAGATTTAGTGTGTTAAAAGTATTATCTGCCCAATCTGCCCAGCCACAGTGACAGGCTATGGCTGATGAGGAATTGATGCAAAATCCTATCCCATCCTATATTAGAATCGGCGGGCGGGGAGGACCGGTGGGCCAATGCAGCTACGCCCAAATTAAATATTGAGTGTGTTGTCTAACCTCAATGTGTCGTCATGGCATCAGATGCAAATAAATCACTCAGCTCCAATTATGGGCACAAAAGAGGGCATGCCCATATATGGCCAGCATGTCCAATGCGCTTCAATGCAACCGCTGGGTTCTGGGGGCTTGGGACTGACAGATGAAGAGATATCCATACTGTATATGGGCATAAAAGGGACAAGGAGTAAAGGACTGATAGATACAGAGATCTCCATATATGGGCATATCAGCATGCCCATATATGGGCATATACTGATGACATCAGGGATCTCCATATATGGGCATTAAAGGGACAAAGACTGACAGATACAGAGATCTCCATACATGGGAATAAAAGGGACAAGGAGTAAAGGACTGACAGATACAGAGATCTCCAAATATTGGCAATCAGTCGGATTGGCAGTGCGACATAGGTGTGAGGGGCCCAACCTCTAGTTTGTCTGCAGAATCGGCTGGGTGCGTGTGTCCAGTTTCTTAGCAGATTTAACATTGTTTTTCTATTGCCTATCAACACAGGTACTGAGGAAGCTAGCAAGCAGGGCCCCTTGTCCTGGGAAGAGTCATGATTGTCATTAGCCTGGCAGTCTGGACACAGCAGATATCAGTTAGAGCTTGCTGTATTTTGTACACAAAACGCTGTGCTCTTATCACGCTGAGGAGACAGAGGATGCTTCTGTTGAAGGTGGGGGGGGGGGTCAACTGTGATGACAGTGTGAAAACCGGCTGAGGACTGGTGAGGTGGACGCCGAGGGGTGTTTAGGCCGGGGACAGAACATGGGAGTAGGGTGCAGGGCTAAGTTTGGTCCCAGCAATGACCATATCGTTCGTCTGGTCAATGAACTCCCAAGAGTGGGGAGTAAGAGGAATTGAAGGTAAACCCCTGGGGTGGACGTCAGTGGCTCAAGAGGTAGAATTGTGGGAATTGGAAGGTTCCTGGTTCACTAGCTGACCACAAAACTTTAGAGGACAAATTCCAGGCATGTGCAAAATACTTACTGCCTGGTTTGTCATAACTACTAAGCCAATTTTTAAATCATTTGTTTTCTTGTCACGGTGGACTGCTCCTGTAGGAGCTGTGCTGTTTAGGGACAGAGAGAAGGATTTTACAGCATTGTAGAAGATGTGTTTTGGGGCAGCCTTTTGTGACTAACACAAAGACACATATAAACACGGACACTGAGGTGAGTTTACACAAACATGGATGGACAGGCAAAGGGATGGATAAATGGGAGGGAAAGGAGGCAGCAACTTCTGGTGAAAACAGTGCTGTAAACATGAATGTTTGTCAGAATATGGCCAGTCTGGAATGAATTAAAAAACATTATATGTTTGGATCTTTTGCTACGGTTAAGAAGTGATTGACATATATATTTCTTGATATATATTTGTTTTTTATTAAGGTGATTAACTTTTCATGACATTTCATTGACATTTTAATGTAGTATGAAAATCAATCTTTTCACCAGGGACTATTTTCAGGAAGACTTTTTTAATCCAGTCCATGATTATTCTATTATTGCACCTCTTAATTGATGTACAATAAGATATAGAAATTACAAAAATGTAGATTGTTGGTAGATTGTATTTAAATGAGTGGAATCCACTGCTTCCTCTGCATGCTTTAGAAAATGGTCAAATAAAGCGTACTGTGACTTGTAGTCAATAGGGTCCTTTACATAAGCTCACTAGACTGACCATTTCCTTACCAATTTAAATCCACCAGTGGAGATGCATTTCATGATTGCTTAAGTATCTTTCCTAAGCTGTTTAACAGGGACTGAAGGTCACTATTTTCAACAAAAGGCTGTAATGTTGACTGATGGTTGAAAATCCATTCTCATTCATGTGTAATTGCCTGAGAGAGAGCGAGAGAGAGCGAGCGAGCGAGAGAGCGAGCGAGAGAGAGAGAGAAAGAGAAAGAGTCACACGGTCACTGTTCCTAAAGGCTACAGTAAAATCTGTGTTACTTTATCCATTGGAAACACATAGTGTACAAATGTAACCAAATTATGGGTCCATTTGGTTAAAATGTACGCTCTCAGCGCTGACTGTGTATTGTATCGTATTGTATGTACAGTACCATGCCTTGCTCTTCTCACCTCTCCATACCATAGATATTGTGCTGGGATAGGTGCTATTAGTACCTCTAATCACTCTTCCCCCTCAAACTCCTTTCACCTCAGCATCATTCCCTCATACACTTCTAACATCTACCATACGTAAGGCATTCATCTTTCGGGGGCGACCAGAGCTTAATGGGTACAGAGGATTTCTGGTAATCAGAAGGTCACCGGTCTGCCTCCTAGGCCCACCCATATCTACGTGTCGAAGTGTCCCTGGGTAAGACACTCAAAACGGTTTGCCTCCTGGGCCCACCCATGTCGAAGTGTCGAAGTGTCCCCTGAGCAAGACACTTAAAGGACAACTTTGTTTTTTTACAACCAAGGTTTATGTTTTAGATTGCAATTAAAGTAAATAAAAGATGAGTGTTAATTTTTTTAAATGTACTGCTTTCTATAGTTTTAGCAATTAAAACTATAAAACTAAAACTATAGAAAGCAGTAAATGAAAATAAAATAACACTCGTCTTTTATTTACTTTAATTACAAGCTAAAATATAAACCTTGGTTGTAAAAAAACAAAGTTGTCCTTTAAGCCCTAACACCTACCATCATGGCCACCTGAGCAGCCATCAGTTGGGTGAAGCTGAAACCGAATTTTCCCCGGGGGATTTACAAAGGTCTCCGCTCTTAACTTTTTTCTTTGTGTCTCTCTTGTGCCCTTTTCACCTGCCTGTCCCACACGCTTGGTATCTGTGAATCATTCATTTCCATATGTCTTTCTCTCTCTGTCTGAATCCAAGGTGCTGATGACGAGACAACAGCAATAATGATGATGCTGACATTTTCGATGAAGTTATTTTTTTAATTAGAACCCACACTGACACCTCCAGAACACCACCCACTCACTACACACACGTAAAAGGAGGCATTGACTTTTACCCGCCTGTGTTGCCTAATTAATTCACCTAAGTTATGAAGGGAATATAGATGAAAGTGAGGAGGCCTGGACCTGAAACGCCACCAGACTGTGTGAAATGAGACGGAACAATGTTAGGATAATGATTATAATATCTTGTGTACTCTGTGTAGACAGCAACCTGAGATGAGAGTCCAAATTAGATTTTCATGCTCAGCCGTTCCTGTATGACTCATTTCAGTTTAGACACCAGAATAAACATTGATTTTTAATGCAAACACATTAAAAGTAAAAGTTTATCTGCAGTTAATCTAGCGTTAAATAAAAATGGTGGTTACCTATTGACTTTAGACAACCAATTTGCAATGGGGAATACGGACCATAATAAAATAATTGCACATAACAGTATTAAGTTCTAATTTTTCTACAGATTTCTCAAACTGCCTCTATTTTTATATAACTTGCCTCAAAATTTGATATTGATTTTAAAACACTATATACTTTAATACAATGCTTTTTTTTCTTAATAAAGCTTTAAATGAGCTAAAATGTGTGTGTCAAATATTTAGTATAATAACCATATTCCATGGCTACGCAGTCTGCCTTTATAAAGTTTAAAATCATATATACAGTGTTCTTTTATGTATTGTCTATTGCCTGAGTGCAGAGTCTTTTGACTCTTTTACTCCAAGACACATTTCTCCCATGGGAGACAAATAAAGTGAACCTTGACCTTGATGTCAAAGTGTACTTGAGAAAGACACTTAACCCCTAACTGTCCCCGATGAGCAGGTGGGCACCTTGAATGGTTTCCTCCGGCGTTTGAGTGTCAATGTGTGAATGGGTGAGTGTGAAATACGTTGTTAAGTGCTTTGGAGAAAGGCACTAGATATACTAGACGCAGTCCATTAACAATATCAGGGCTCTTCGAATTGTTGACCATGGAAAAGTGGAAAAGACCCTCAGAAGTGGCAAACCATGAACGTTTGCCTCTGCAACGGGAGACATACCACATCTATGCTCTCAAACCAGTGGCTCCATTTGGATTAAAAGAAAGTGCATGCATGCTCAGCAAACATTTGGCACAGGTTACGATGGCTTTGAAATGAATGAACGTGCACACTCCTGAAACAGCTCAGATGTTCATTCAACGTCAAACGTTAGGCTTTCAGCTCCATGGACAAATGCATTCAACTCTGGGCCATTCCGATGATGGGCCTTTTAAAGAAGCGTTGCTCTCGTCTTAGTACAATCTCCCTCTTTCAATGTATTGTCTATTAACATGCTGGTATTGCACACTTTGCTTCATTGAACTGCTATGGCTTCCATTAGGTGAACAGTATAGTGCGTAAAGAGATGAGACCACAAACAGGTATTGATGAAAAGATGATGACAGAATCATGATGGTAATTTAAAGCTGGTTGGGCCGTGCTCTAAATACCCTAATGCTAACACCGTCACACATGTGATCACATTCCAAGACTCAATCGCAGCAGCCATTGAATGGTCAATACGTAATCACAAAGTGATCTAGTGAGTGTAGCCAAGAGAAGAAGATAAAGGACAATGCTTTACAATGTATGGATGTAGAGTAGGGGTGCAACAGTTCATCAAACTAAACGATATAATTATAAACAAATATTCGATTTTTGGATGGATATTTTAACCAAATGTTAGCCTATTTTTGCAGAATGTTTGCCTATATTATGCCCAGAATAGGGACACTAGGGTTAATTAAAACAAACAAAAGACCACTGATGTTGTTTGTCTGGCTGCTCTGGGTGAATGTGTGCCAATAAGACCTTCATTTCTTGAGCATTGCTCTGCCTCCCATCAATACAGAAATCATAATTCCCTCATAGTACGTTCCCTCTGTACATGGTCATTCAAAATACACTTCCCCTTATTGCATAGTTTTCAAAGGATATTAGAATTTATTCGGATGGCTTTTGAGTGTCTGACAAATAATACAGAAATAATGCATAATAATAACAATGCCAGGCTTGTACAGTATGTAGTACATGCTATGTCTCTTTAATGTAGCTCAACAAATGAAAAATGTATTCTTAATCCCTTGTCATTTTCCCAAGATATTCATAACAATGTGCTTTTATGAGATGTTGTAAAAAAGACAAGCTGGAAACATCCCTAAAAACAAAAAAAAAGGGGGGGGGTGAATACTTGGGCTCTTAATCTTCTAAAACACACATACATGCTTGGTCAAATAAACATCCATTCACACACACACTCCTGCATGCATGCACCCACTGACTCACACTTTCCCTCTCATCAATGCACGCACGCACACACACACACACACACACACACACACACACACACACACACACACACACACACACACACACACACACACACACACACACACACACACACACACACACACACACACACACACACACACATATATACATACAAATACAGACATCAGGCCATTCACTACCACACTGATTGCACCATATGTACAGTATAATACAAAAAACGAATACGTACTGCAGTGTACACACACACACACACACACACACACACACACACACACACACACACCCAGCAGTATCTGGTGTGTGTGGCTGTGTGTGTTGATAACGGTGAGGACTGAGGAGTCTTATGCTGACCAAGCACTACCCCGTTACCTTCAGCCCACAGGGACCATGTCCAGTCCACTGACCTCCCATACATCACTGGGTGGTCATTATCAGTGGAAGTACACACACTGGAAAAACTCTACTGATATGACAAAGAGAGAGAGAGAGTGTGTGTGTGTGTGTGTGTGTGTGTGTGTGTGTGTGTGTGTGTGTGTGTGTGTGTGTGTGTGTGTGTGTGTGTGTGTGTGTGTGTGTGTGTGTGCGCGCGCACGCGAGGGCGGGTGTGTGTGTTGTCCAGTGTCTGTGCCATTGATGTGTGTTCCTAATTTTATACACTGATTGAATTGAATTGAATGATCAATCAATCAGTTTAACAATTCAATTGAATACATTTTTTAACCACTTTGGCGACTTCAGTTACTGCATGTTATACATGATCATATGACGGTGTGTTGCAAAAATAGCTGATCTCCAAGGTCCTAATGGGTTGCATTGGGAGCTTAGATCGGCAAAAAAAGAAAGAAAAAAAGTATGGATTAAATTTAAGCCCTAAACCTATAATGACATGCCCCAAATAGGGATGCCAGGTTGAAATTGGTTAAATCTCATTCACATTTTTTTTTTCTTTTACAACACAGTAAAGTAAATCAAAAACACATTTTGGAAAATTGTTTCTAAAAAGACATTTAAAAAATTCTAGATATGAGCCATCTCTCTCTCCTCTCTCTGCTTGAATTTCTTCCCTTTTCCGCTTCTGTTTATCTGTATTTCTCTCTCCCTATTTCCAACTGTCTCAGCCTTTTTGCACTTTAACACACACACACACACACACACACACACACACACACACACACACACACACACACACACACACACACACACACACACACACACACACACACACACACACACACACACACACACACACACACACAGTCATGTCATCCCTCCACTGTGCTGTATGATAGGTTGAATTAGGCCTTATGAATGTTATGGCAGTAGGAGAAGGGCTGCAGGGCTGAGCTGAAGATTGCCCAATACATCATGAGCCCCATCGTAGAGTTGACCCATTAAAGAGCCTGCTATTAGGGTTTATTCTGGTCCATGTATTTGTGTATTATGTGTGCATGATCTACTCTTTTTTCATCTATTGCGTCTTGCTGACAGTACTGAAGAAGAATTACACTAGACTAGACCCAACTTACACGGTGATACGTCAGAGGGGTTTGTGCTGTGCCACTTTTCCTTTTTGTCAAATAACTTTTAACCACTTAAGCCAATCTCTTGTAGATCTGCTATTTTCGCTAGAGGATTTGAGAAGAAATTGGAAAATATGTGGTAGTGTAATGCTAGTGTAAAGTACACACTGACGTTTTTGTGTCCGTGTGTGTATGCAAGTGTATACACACAACTTGCACTATGCGCTACTTGTCGTCTGGTAACAGGAGCATGCAGTTACTGCTGTGTGTGTTGTGCCTTTTGTCTGGCGTGTGTGTGATTGTATGTGTGTGTGTGTGTGTGTGTGTGTGTGTGTGTGTGTGTGTGTGTGTGTGTGTGTGTGTGTGTGTGTGTGTGTGTGTGTGTCAAATCAAGTCAGTTTTATTTATAAAGCACATTTAAAAACAACCATGCCTGACCAAAGTGCTGCAGAGCATACAAATACAACACTACAAATAACTAAAAACTAAAAGTAAAAGTAAAAATAACTAAAAACATGGGAGTTTAAGTGTCATAAAAAGTGTCCAACCATTTCTCGATAGAGGCATGGAGATTTCTCCAGATCGTGCGCAATGGGGAAATATTTAGTGTGTGTGTGTGTGTGTGTGTGTGTGTGTGTGTGTGTGTGTGTGTTTGTGCGCAAGAGCATGTTTTTGCATTGGCATAGGACCGAAAAATCTGGCATTGGTCGAGGTCTAGTGCATGTGTGTATGTGTGTGTGTGTGTGTGTGTGTGTGTGTGTGTGTGTGTGTGTGTGTGTGTGTGTGTGCGCGTGTGCGTGTGTGTGTGTGTGTGTGTGTGTGTACAGCATGTGTGAGACAAATAATTTGTGTATGGAGATTGTGAAGCAGGTGATTGACTCCACCCAGAGCTAAAGACGAAAAGCAGGTCGGCTATTAGACCAGTCATTCATCTCCGTCTCGCTCTCAAGTAGCAGCCTTGCAGCCAGCTGAACGGATCTGGCGGCACCGTGTGTTGTCCCATATGGAAAACAGTGAGAATGGTGGCTGAGTTGGAGCGCCTTAGTGCCTTGCGTTAAATGGTAGAAATGGTAGAAATGGAGCAGCAAGTCAAGAGGCAAATTGTGAGGGATAAATGTGGAGGTGGAGCACAGAGGAGGGGAGTGAAAGTGCTCTCTGTGGGCTATGAGTGTGACAGGTGTACGACCTGCAATATAAAATGTTCTTCTTATCCTATAGTTCCTGATGCCTGAGGGTGGGTAAGTTGTATAGTGGAAAAACTGCAGCAGCGATTCACAGGGCAGGACGTGTGTGGCCGTAAGCCAAACCATCTAGAGTTGTGTGTGTCTATATGCACATATGAATGTGTGAACTTTGTATGTATACAGTATGAGTGTCTCCTCAAAAGATGACCAATCATAGCTAATGCAGCTATGTGCATGACGCCCACAAGTTGGGCAAATCTCTTATGCCTAACACTAGAACAATCTTTGAAAAGACTTTTAAGAGACTAAAATGTGACACCCTCTCAGATCTACCATACACTAGAATAGTTTGACAAGACAACTGCTCACATCTAAAGAAATGTGTCACAGACCTGTCACTCTCACCCCGATAGTCAGCAAATGCTTTGAGAAGCTGGTGAGGGAATACATCTTCTCCACGCTACCTGCCTCTCCACACCGTCCTCTCGCACATGAACAAAGCTGCTGAAGGACAAATATGTACGTACTATGCTGTTCGTGGACTACAGCGCAGCATTCAACACCATTGTCCCAGCAAAACTTGACACAAACCTCCGAGACCTAGGGCTACACCCAAGCATGTGCGACTGGATACAAGATTTCCTGTCCAACCGACATCAGGTGGTGAGAATGGACAGCATCGCATCTGACCCCCTGAACCTCAACACTGGAGCACCCCAGGGATGCGTGCTGAGCCCTCTCCTCTGCTCCCTGTACACGTATGACTCCAACACCATCATAAAGTACGCGGACGACACAACAGTGATAGGTCGAATCGTCAACAATGACGAGTCTGACTATAGAGATGAGATCAACTCACTGGAACTCTGGTGCCGGGAGAACAACCTCGCCCTTAACGCCGACAAGACCAAGGAGCTGATCATGGACTTCAGGAGGCCTTGCACCTTAATCCCATGTACAACACACTGACTTTTGTTGTTTTATTGTGTGTTTTTTAGCACCTTAACTAACGTCCATAAGTATCTTGCACAGTATACATCTGCTGCTATGCGTACACACCTTTATGTCTTATCTCAGGTACCATGTGTAAATATGTAGATAACCAGTTTTTTTTTGTTCTCTTGTTTGATCTCCTTTACCCCTTGACCCCCCCCCCTTTTTTTTCATCCTGACCGCACTTTAATACACATAATCTGTTTTAGCACAGCATATGTGATTTTAAACTCTCAAATTGTCAAATGCAAAAGAGGAGCTGATTGCAGATTAGCATGGATTGCGTGCTAAGTAAAGTCAAGACAAGTAAAAGTTTACTCAACTTTTGGACCCGCACTGGACCCAGTTTCATTTCTATATCAAGGCAGGAAAGCAGAATTAATAACAATGCCCCGTCAGGCTCATGACTTATTTGATTTCGATACATTCCACCAAACTATGCATCTGTACCGTAGTACAAAGACAAGTTCTCTCTGTGACTCTGTATTTCGTTCTTTTATCTTTTTTTGTGACTCAGTCTTGCATCCCTCTCTCTCTGTGTCACATGGCCGTTTGTACCCTCCATATAATTGCCACGTCTGTCTTGATATAATATACTGTAGATGCCAGTATCTGCAGGATACAGGGAGGTCTGAGCCTGTGAAGCAACACACATCATGCCGCTTCCAACACAAACATGGCTAACGATTGATAGAGAGAGGGAGAGAACGAAAGAGAAAAAAAAAGAGTTTGTTTCAGACTTAGAGTGAGAGAACAAGGATAGAAATTGAAGGACTGAATGAGAAGAGAGTGTGAGTGTGTGTGTGAGTGAGTGAGTGAGTGAGTGAGTGAGTGAGTGAGTGAGTGAGTGAGTGAGTGAGTGAGATGAAGAGAATTTTGTTTTCATCGTCCGTCCTCTGCTTTCAAGTAGCATCTTGAGCCAGTTGGGATCTGTGGTTCAGTGTTGTTGCGGGGGAGGACGACTGTCAGGCGTTGTCAACAGCAGTACAAAGCCAACATGTGAACCATCAAACCAATGACAACCATAACATGCAGCTGACAACCTGTCCTTTGTATTCAATACGTTGGCCTGAAGCCTGTCCTGTGGATCCGACATGTTGACCTGAGGCCCCAATTATACATAATCATACCACGGCGTCATGCACCGTAAATAGCACATCTGGAAGTTTATCTACTATCTGAGGTCAGAGAATGGAATCAAATACAGCCTCCCCTTTTTGGTTCTTTGATTCTTCGCTTTGTTTTCTGTGTGTGTGTGTGTGTGTGTGTGTGTGTGTGTGTGTGTGTGTGTGTGTGTGTGTGTGTGTGTGTGTGTGTGTGTGTGTGTGTGTGTGTGTGTGTGTGTGTGTGTGTGTGTGTGTGTGTGTGTGTGTGTGTGTGTTCAATCAATAGCTCCATTATGAAATGTTTATACTAGAGTGTGAAAACATCTCCAAGGCACAGAGGAGAAAACTTTCACTCTGTCGTCTTTAAATAGCAACGAGCGTTGGACAGACAACAACATGAAGAAACAGAAGAGAACAGAGAAAAAAGGGGCGAAGGGAGGAGCAAAACAACTGAGACTAAAGTAACAGAGATAGACAGACTGCTTTGAGTGGCTGCTTGTTTCTTGTTACTTCAACTATGCTTTGATCTCGGGGGTGTATTCGGCCACACAAATTATCAGACTGTGTTCTCACTGTCAGGATTGTTTGTTTAAGCTGCAACAGACATTTCTCACAATTTGTGAAGGAGAGCATAGCTGGTTTGACCTTAACTGAATGATCTGGAAAGCAACTTCAGACCTTGAGATGTTTGCGGCAACTCTGACTATTTTTAATTACAGCCTAAACACATGTGTGTACTCCACTGCCTTGATTAGCAACCATCAGGGGATCGATCATACTGGAGATAAATATTCTGTGACTACTTGAAAAGGTAAGAAAAATCCCTGGCAGTCTGGGCTTTATTTATTTATTTACTCTGGCAGTGGATTAGTTAAAAAGCCTACCATAATAATAATAAAATCTACACTGTGCTGTGTGTTGCAGCCAAATAAGCACATACCCAAACTGGACAGGTGAGGTTCAGAGGTTTGTACCTGTCAAGGCTGGACAGAGGTTCAAGGCCCAAAAATCCAGCCCAAGCTCGGCCCTAGCCCGTGGTGGTCGAGCCTGGCCCGGCCCCACCCCGACAAGGTTCTGCAATTTATTAGCCCGAGCCCTAAGCCCTACACCAAATTCATAACATTTCTTGCTGACATGAGCTTTCTCTGATGCACGTAGCGTGCATCTCTATGATGCACGGTCACGGTCTAATACATGCAAACACAATGTTTGTCTTTGCTCACAGGCAACTGGCGGGTGGAATTGGATGATGAGTCCTCATTCGATACATCTGGGCCTAGTGTGTCCCAGGCTTTACAACCAGCCTCTCTCTCTCTCTCTCTCTCTCTCTCTCTCTCTCTCTCATTGATCTAAAAATAAGTATGTTTTCCATCAGTCGCCCTTCATATCAGTCACCTTGAGAATGCGTCCATCTACAAAGCAAACATAAAAAAATAAAGAATTAAAACATGGTACAAATCAATAGCTCCATTATGAAATGTTTATATTAGAATCCGTCTCCAAGGCGCAGAGGAGAAAACTCTGTCGTATTTGAACAGCAAGGAGGAGGGCTGGATAGATGATGGATAGACAACATCAAGGCACATGAGAGAACGGAGAAACAATGGCAATGGGGGGAGCAAAACAACTGAGACTAAAGTAACAGAAACAGACGGAGCGCTTTGAATTGTTTCTTATAACTTCAACTACGTTTTGATCTCAAGGGGGCCACAACATTTTGAGGCCTGTGTTGTCACTCTCAGGTTTGTTTGCAGCTCCTTTGTGAGCATTTTAAGGTTACTTCACATTTTTCACAATTTGCTTCCAATCAAAGAGTATGGCTTGCTTGTTGTGCTTGAAATGGACTTGAAAGCAACTTCAAGCCTTGAGAAGTCTCAAGTCACCCGGGATCAGTCTACTAAATGAGCATGATGCACATAGCATGTTCAATCAGAAAACCCTTTGCAGTTGCTGGCGGCTAAAAACTGGTTGGCCTCAGCGCCACGATTCTTAGGTTTTCAGGTATAAAAAAGTGGGTGAAATTCTTTCTACAAACTCTATAGTTGCAGTTTCAAGAATAGTGGAAAAAGAATCAGGTATCAATATGGGCAGTGTGAAATACATATGGTTAAAATATCAGTGGGATAAGGCAGTTAAAATTGCAGCAGATACAGCAAATACATAAGGAAAATATGAATAAAATAAGGCAGTTCTTCTAACCAATTGCATACACACTAATAGACACCCTGTTTAAATGGGGAGGTTTTGCATTGCTCATTTGCTGTCACATGCTGTTGCTGCCCTTCTAGGAATTACTACTACTGTTTTAACTTTTAAAAACTGTAGTCTCGGGAAGGCCCCTATTTGGTAGGGCTGATGTAGCGTGCTCCCTCAGAGTACCTAAAAGCACATCCATTCATCGCCAAACTAAATAAGTGTATTTCTCAAATATTTTAATTTGATATCAGTTGTCCTGACCAGAATTTAAACAAAATCTGTTGAGGCAGTGTTTAGTTATTATGCCACACAGAGCTAGAACCAACTAACAGAGGATCGGAGACATGCACATTTACAGCCTACCTAAATACCGATTAATAATCTACACTTGTTTCTTTTGATGCTTAATGGTGTATTTCAAGTTGTGAATTGTGTATTCTGATGGAGTACTGTGTTGTAGGCATGAAAGGAAACCCAGAAGAATAAGCACGTATCTAATACTGAACAGAGGTTTTGTAGCTGTCAAGGCTGGGTGGAGGTTCATACTTGTCAAGGCCATACTTTAGGAGTGGATGTGAATGTGCCTGACCATGGGTTTAGAGACCTTCAGTGAGAGTTGTCTGAGTCTGAGTGCACTTCAGTATGGAGGTTTGTTCCTATAGTGCAGTGGTTCTCAAACTTTAAAATTTCAAGATGTCCCCTTAACTCTGACAGTATACAAATGGAACCAAATGGACCCGTTAGGGTCCATTTGGTTCCATTTGTACACTGTCAGAGTTACAGACTTGTAAAGGCCAATTTAGACCCCCATAAAGAAACCCAGAGAGTCCCTCGAATCCACTTTGAGAACCACTGCTATAGTGAATACTACCAACAGAGGTTCGTGCCTCTCGGCTGTTTGTGAGTTCTTAAGGATAAATTCTCCCTCACAATACTGTGACAGCCATCCCCCTCTACCTACAGTACCAGTGTCTGTTCTGATTCTGTTTGTTCACAGGCAACTGGTGGTTGGAGTTGGGAGGCGTCATCAGCCAGTCCTCACCTTACCCAGTCCTTGGTCCGATGTGTTCCAGGCTGTAAAACTTTTCATTCTTCTCTCTGTCTCTCTCCCACTCTCACTCTCTCTCTCATGGGTGCTCTGGTTTTGACGCCATAGAGTGCTCTGGTATTTAATATTAACAAACGGGCAGAGGAGATACTCATGAACTAATATTCAATACTGTCTAGATTAGACTAGACTAGACTCTAGAGTTCCAAACAAGCTGCAACCATCCCATTATACAATGACTTCCTCCTCCAGATTAGCCTATCGTGGGGAGAACGTGGGAGTGATCCCACTTCTGGCAATGCCAGGCTTCCTCCAGATGCTCAGGACATCCCTCCCGTTCAGTCGAAGTGGTCAGTTTGCACACGGAGTGGCGAGTACCGTCCACACATTCACTAACATATATGCTTCTGACCTCACAGACAGTCACACGGTCACATATGGTTATAGCTCCATTTGTAGTTTAAAATAAATTCCTTATTTAACTTTGGTTCCTGCCTCTTTTAAGTGCCCTTTCATGCCTTATGTAAAGCAATTGCCTCTGTGTCTAAAAACTATACAACTGCTATACGAATAAACTTGCCATGCCTTCAAAAACCATTGTTACAAATAATGTCACAATGAACTACTTTGGATGAAAAGCAACAAAGCCCTTTTATCATCTAATAGCGTGAAACCGAAAAAAGGTATAATGATAGTCTTATACTGTCCTTTTAAGAGATGTCATGGTGGAAGGTACTCTCCATCAGAGTTAAAAAAGGCAAAAGAAAGAGAGACAAAAGTGTCATGGACATGGATACTTACTTAGTCTAGGCATAATAAATATACTCCAATGGATATTCTGATAAAAAGAATGGCTCTTGCCGTTTAATGTTTAACCTTTCACACAGGTGTGAAGCAGCAGATGGGATTCATCAAATGCATTCTCTGTAACCATGGATTTAATTATGTACTCACAGTGCGTGTGTGCATTTGTGTTTATGTGTTTTGCAAGCATGCAGTCCTTTCATGTGTTTGCAGCACATTTGCATATGCACGTTTAGGCAAACTGTCGCATATATCTGTGCCTATGCACAGTGCACGCACGACAAATCAAAGACGCCCCACGCCGTGCTGCCCAGATTGACTTCCCCCGACATTTCATTTGCTGGACAATGTACACGACTGCACGTCCCACTGCACCCCCTGTTGAGTCTTTGTTTATCCAATGTGACATTTTAGAAAACAGGATTTGGGTGAAAAGCTGGATTATTTCATTCCCCGATA